>NC_090323.1:143643958-143772511 GCF_040869045.1 Eurosta solidaginis
CAGACATACCAGGAAATGACTATTCGCCAGGTCCAATCCAAGCCATATTCAAAGATTCACTGCCAGCCGATGCGCTAACCCCACAGAGGCAGAAAGGACCATCTCTATTTCCAAGTATGATATATAATAAAAGAGATGACGACGATGACTTCGTAAGACTGGGTTCATTCGATTTTAAATTGTTGAAATCCACAGATGGGATTAGTCTCAAAAGTGAACAGAAGCAGGAGCTCGATGCAGTTCTTCACGCCAATGCAGAAGTATGTGGCAGCATTTCTGAACCAACGCCGTACGCAGAGCACAAAATTGACACAGGCGATCATGTACCAATTTTTAGTCCACCTTATCGTCTTTCTTTTGCGGAAACACGTGAGCTAAAAACAGAAGTTGAAAAAATGATAGATGCTGATATTATCATGGAAGGTGAATCACCATGGGCATCCCCCGTTGTAATGGTACCAAAGAAAACCGGCGGAGTCCGATTATGTATTGACTACAGGAAGCTAAATGCAGTAACCGTACCTGACAGGTATCCGTTACCACGTAGGGATGACATATTGCATGCAGCAAAAAGTACTAAACATATGTTAACTTTAGATTTGCAAAGTGGTTATTATCAAATAAAAGTAAATGATAAAGACTCTTACAAAACCTCTTTTATTACCCCTTTTGGAATATTTTTATTTAAAAGAATGCCATTCGGTTTGCGTAATGCACCGGCAACTTTCCAGCGTCTCATGGACCGTTTTAAGGCTTCTATTCCCAAGGTTCAACTATTAGTTTATCTAGACGATTTGATCGTGTGCTCGTCTTCTTTTCAAGAGCACCTCAAGGATCTTAACATTGTCCTCTCTAAATTAAACGAATTTAGCCTACGGGTAAATAATGCTAAAAGTAAACTTTGTTGCGACGAGGTAAAGTATTTAGGTCATGTTATTACAGCTGATGGCATATGCGTTGATGTGGAGAAGACAGCCGCCATTAGCCAAAGAAAAGAACCGAGAAATGTTAAAGAATTAATTTCATTTATTCAGACGTGCTCATGGTACAGGAGATTCATAAGTAAATATGCCGAAATCTCGAAACCATTAACTGAGCTTACGAAAAAGAATGCAAAATGGTCTTGGTCCGCAAGGCAAAAAGAAGCGTTCGAAGCACTTAAGCAAGCCTTAACATCAGCACCAATATTGAAACAAGCTCAAGACAATATGCCGTTTTATGTCAAAGCCGATGCTAGCGCTTATGCATTAGGAGCTGCTTTACTCCAGGGGGAGGAGGATAATGAATATCCGATTGAATATGCGAGCCGATTATTATCATCAGCTGAGAGAAATTATTCTACTACAGAACGGGAAGCACTAGCGATAGTGTGGGCATGTGCAAAGTTTCGCGGCTACATCGAAGGCTCTGAGATTATTTTGGTAACAGATCATCAACCTTTAAAATGGTTACTTACAATAAAGTCACCTTCTGGTCGGCTAGCACGTTGGGCATTGCAAATTCAACAGTATGACTTCAAAGTGGAATACACCCCTGGGAAAACCAACTCCCTCGCTGATATGCCGTCCGACAAGTGATGAAATTGACGAAATATTTCTTCGTTATGGGATTCCCCGTCGACTAAAATCTGATAATGGTGTCCAGTTTATATCAGCCATAATGCAAAAAGTTTCATATTGCATGGGAATTGAGCAACAGTTCACACCCGTCTATCACCCGCAAGCTAATCCCGTCGAGCGTAAGAATAGGGACATCAAAACACAATTAGCAATACTTGTTGGCAATGAACATAATACGTGGAATCTAAATCTACCATCAATCAGATTCGCACTAAATACTGCCAAATGCCAAAGTACTGGCTTTACTTCAGCATACTTAACTTTAGGAAGAGAGCTACGCACTCTCGATGACGAACAATATGACGTCAAAGCTATTGTGGAGTCCGAAAATTTTATTCCACAAATTACGCCATATCTCAATAGAATCAGCACTGAATTGAAACGTGCAAAAGAAACACAACATCACATGCAAGACAAAAACAAAGACAACTTTGATCAGCGGAGACGCCCTAAAGACGACTTTGAACTTGGTGCAGAAGTACTAGTCACTACACATACTCTTAGTCAATCATCGAAAAACCTCACATCAAAATTTGTCCCGAAAAGGGACGGACCATAAATTATCATCCGAAAAGTTGGCTCAACGTCGTATGAAATCGCTTCTAAACAAAACCCAAATTTATCGCTGGGAACTTACCATGCTTCCTCACTTACAAGATTCAATCAAGGCAATCAAGATGAGTCTCCAACACCTGTACGGCCTTTGAAAAGACGAGGACGACCCAAGAAGAATTAAACAAGTGTTGTCGTGCCCTCGAGACGAGTTAGTCACGCCAAAGGGGGAGAATGTAACGTAGCAAGATAACGTAGCATAACATATTTGAAGTATTTTATAAGACAACTGTATGGCAACTCCTTTCACTTTAAAACTTTCGTTACCATGGTAGTAGTAGTATAACTGAAGAACTATGTTTGTCTCTTTCTTTCTTTTGCATTTGCATTGTATAGCATTTTTCTTAACAGGATTGCCTTAAAATAATTTTGCTCTGGCGCAGACTATAAAAAGGCTGCGCACTCTTAATTTTCAAACATTTCGTTTTGCGATCGGCGACATTTTTTCTGAACAACAATAAATAATTATAACGAAACAAACCAGTTTTCGATTTTCTTCATTTCAACGAGAGTAGAAATTATTCAATTTAAACTCTACATGTTTTATTAAACGCACTTTCACCAAATTTTATATTTTATAATTTATTTAATTTATAGTTTTGAACTTCGCTTAGCAAATAGAAATGAAAATAGTACTCACAAAACTGATTCTCAATTCTTCCGGTTGCAGCTCAGCTCATTCTCAATTTCTTTTCTCGCATGTAGTTGCCACACTTGATTGTTTCGAACAAAACTTGTAGTATAAATGTTTGACATAACATTTTAAATAGAGAACTTGTAAGTTATAGAAAAGTAAAGAATCAAATCACTAGAAGGTAATTCACCACTGGAGTAACTTTACATGCAAGTTTAATTTTCGTAACACTTTAAGTTGAAACGATTCCAAAACAACTCAAACTTTTATGTTGTCGGAAACATCAACATTAAAAAAAGGATGTTTTTTATTATCTTATTAAATTCGTTCGCGTGAGTGAAAGCTCGTATAAACTTGAACAAAATGTTACTAACTTTGGAAAAATCCTGTTCGTTCAAACCAAACTTTTGCAACAAGAGGGCGCAATTTTGCATTTCACTTGAAGGAGAAGTTGCAAAATTGTACCCGATAAATAGGTGTCCCGGTATCTCATAATTGGTTGCACAGCAAATTCAAAAAAGGGTTTTTCGTTTTATATTGATAACTGAAAAACTAGTTTTTTGTTGTTTTCCCCACTTTGTGTGTTTTTTCGATTTAGTGGTTTTCTTATTTTGGTATTTTTTTTTTAAACAAGTGGCACCATAGTCATAAGTACAAAGTAGAGAGCGCAGTGAGCGTAAAATTCGCTTTGAAATTTGCTCACGTATTGACTGTTGATCGCTGTTGAAATGACCAGTGAGATTAGTTGTGTTAACAGAAAAATCAGTTAGATTGACCAGGAATCTGTCAATTTTACAGAATTTTGTTAACTTAAGAGCGGCAATTTCTCTTCTGTTGAAATGACTAAACTAATTTGTTCGTTTGACAAAGAACTCGGTCGGATTAACCGTAATTCGATCAATTTCACCGAATCTCGGTTAAGTCAAGAACAACAGAACCCATTTGTTGATTTTACTAGCACCATTTCTTTCAGTGTAAAATAGCCATCATTCCGTGAGCTTTATAGCTCCGTATCACGCTCAATTCTCACGGGAATGCTCTGGATCATTGAAAGATTTCAGAAGGGCAAAGTTCGTTATATTTTTGTACACCTGAGATGTGGTAGGCAGATATCGCTGTTGTGTTTCACTTTACACATAAGGCTAATAGCCAAGCAGCGACATCTTTTTCTAAAAAAGTGGGTCCAAACTAAAGACAAGAAATTAACAAATTATCTGGCCCACAAACCAAACCGCTATCTGGATTTATCTGGATCAAATTGTTGTTGTTGCATTTACATGCAAAATTGTTTATCTGGCTCGGGATCTTTGCAACCGGATGATGCCTAGTAGGTCGCTTTAAAGAAATACAAAAAGAAGAAGGACTGAAAAAAGTACTTTTGGACTCCGCAATCAATCTCAAAGGGATTGTAAAAGTAATTGAAAAATTAAAAGATAATTCGTGTATAAAAACTTAATTAATGTAAGAGGCTTTTCGGCCCGCACTTTCCATTGTTTTATCAGATATTTCTTGCTGGTAATAAACGAAGGCAATTAGAAACACCAAGGAATATCAAATAATATCCATCTTAGTTATCATTGCTGTTAAAGTGGGGTGGAAAATACATTTTGAAGGGAGAGACAGTCGTTTCTAGCTATGAACGAGCATCTAGTCGCCTTATTCGAGATTCTACAACTTAACGTTTATCTGCCTCAGCAGAAGATGCGGCGCACGGAAATAAGGGCCGCCATATAATTGTTGGCGAATTCAATACCGGAGAAGACAGATGCCTAGTCGGAAGAGTAGCTTCATCTCTTGGTGGAAGAAATAATTACCAAAAATTTTACACACAAGCCCCGCGTACGACAGAGGGTTTCAAGACCGGAAAAAATGTATGATGGAACTGTATCTGATGACGGTTTCCCGCTTACATTTTACAAGTTAACTTCGAATTTAAGATATTTTTTATCTTTCATTCTGAATTTTAAATGAGTATTTATTTAGGTATTGAGGAACTGTAATCGCAGAAATTTAATGGCATTTAAATTTCTAAAAGGCCGTAGGTGCATTTTACTGATAGAATAAAACCAATTCAAAAGAATTCACGAGCACGACTTGATTGTTGACACTGCGAAAATGGGATATATGCTGCTGTGTCTGAATTAAAGCTCGGTTTACAGCTAAGACGACTTTGCCAAACTACATTCAGTACCACCATCATCTACAAAAGAGACTGGAAAGGACATTTCCGAACCATTCAATCCAAACTAGACTTCAGACATTTCTTCAAGTTATATCATTAGCCTGATTTTGGATAAGATAATTAAATCAGCAGCTCTAAGCCTTAAAATCTTATAATGTTATAATACTTGTCTTTATATATGGCGAGAAAAAATTGAACCATCGCAGTATTAGATAAGTTAGTCGTTAAATTATATTATATTATAGACAAATTCTCTTCGGCATATTTATGGCTTCCAAGGAGGTCTAGCGATTATATAAATGCGATGGATGTGACCAGACCCAGCTAGCTTTACTTTTTGTTAATATTTATCACCTAGCTTGTAAAAGGTGTAATAACACCGTTAAGTATGACCACATCCAATCACCCCTTTATTCACCGTAGAAATAAGGATCTTATTACCTTTCCCAAGTAGTTGTAATGTAAAATTGTCGATACTTTTAGTCGTACGGTAATCCTTATTACCCAGCTCAGCTGCTGAAGTTTGGTGATATAATGTGTCATCTATATCTTCTTATTATTATTATTATTATATTATATTATTATAAATCTTATAAAATAAAGTCGCTAAGTGCCATGTACGCACATAACTTCACACAGAATGCTCCGATTATAAAACGGTTTTTTGCATTTGAAAGCCTAGCTACGTGAGATGGTACAGTTAATATAATTTGAAGGTATATATTATACGGGCGTGGCAAATTGCCAAAATGTAGTAAAAAATCATGAAATTTTTGTTTATACAGCTATAACTCATAAATGGATGGATGGATTTAAAAGATTATACTTTTCAGTAAAACTTTGAAATATTTGCCTTCGTTCTCTATCAAAAAAAAATACTTGATTCCTTTCTTATATCAGCCAAATTGTTTAAACAAAAGTAACATTTTTACCACAAAATACGTATGTGTGTGGTTTTTTGGTGTCAACTGTGCGATCAAATTGCTTTTGAGTGAGGCGACACATAGCATTCGCTGCGTTATTTAACTTCGGGAGTACATTTATATGTATGGATGTATGTATGTATTTTCAATCATATCAGCTTGACATATTTATGTACATATGGAAATATGTAAAAATATTGAACATTTCCTTAAAATTTGAAACAAACGTTTTATTTTTTGGTATTTTTGCATGTACATATATGCTAATATTTGTGCACTAAGGAAATTTAATTCTTCAATATTTTTTTATGCTAAGGTAATCCTGGAATGTGTTTATACAATATGGCTATCAAATGGAAGCTGTTTATGAGTACATTGATACGGGGAATTTTTTGTGCCCCTGGGTGATTAGGGTCTCTAGATATAGGCCAAAACGTTGACCTGGGTACCCCTAGACAGTGTTTACACAATATGGATATCAAATGAAGGCTGTTGATGAGAGCTTTAAAGTAATTTTCATTGCCATATTCGATTTAGTCGCATCAACCTGGCAATACTGATAAATATGCATGCGAAGCCGAAATAAAGACATGAATTAATAATACCCACGTATCTCTTTACATACGTACTATTTGATTTGCCTGAATTTTGATATATAAATTTGCCTACATTAGTATTTACGATACTTATTTCCGAGAAGTAGACCAGAGACGGACTGGGACTGGGATTAGGACTAGGACTGGGACTAAGACTCGGAGTGGGACTGGGACTCGGAATGGGACTGGAACAAAATACATACCACCCTCTGGGACTGGCAATAAGGGATGAAGAAGAATGAAAAGAACTTGAAAGAAGAAAACAGAGGGAAGGAGAAGGAGAATGAGAAAGAGATAGAGTGAGACGAAGATAGAGATAGATGAAGCGAAAAAGACGGAGGGAGGAGTGAATAAAAGGATTAAGAAAAAGTCAAGAGGGGGGTGGGCAGAGCTAGACGGAAAAAGCTTAATAAAGTGTGTGCAGATAGACCAAATTTAGGGCAGAACAATGTCTGCCGGGTCTGCTAGTATACTATAAGAAAGAGAGGACAAAGATTTTCTATGTAGAGCAAAAAACCAGCACCCAAAAATCTCATAGTAATATGCGGTGGTCTTTAAGCTCTAGACACGTAGCAAAAAATATGTCACATTATGACACAATAGAAGTGGTTGGGCATAACACAGTCTAGGCGTTTGGGTTTTAATATCCAACTTAATATAGAAGGCCTCTTACATTTGTTGCGAGTCTCTCTTCGAAAGATTTGGAACGGTTTTATGAAATAGAGATATAAAGATTTCAAATCAACCCGAGTGCAGTACAATATCTGACTGGTGGAAGTAAGTATATGATTCACAATTAAGTAGCTCGTTTTATGGCTTGAAAAAGGCTTTCTAGAAAATACCGATCTGGCTAAAAAGTTTCAGGGGAACTATACAGGCGGTGGAGGGCCATCAGCTACCTGGTACTTTTTTTAGCTGCTTTGGCATTTCAACTTTTGGCGCAGTGCGTTTTTTACATTATTTCAGAGAATTACAAAAGCAAAATACATGGAATGCGTGTGGTTGTTTGCATGCACCCTGCCCTCGAGCTGTTATTTTGTACATTTCATTCTCTCGTTCATAAAAATGCCCTTTTTTGGTCGACTGTTTCTTAAGCGATTTCATCTCAAACCATTTAGCCAACTCTACTAGCTTACTTCGTGCTGTTGCTCTGTTTGCAATTCCTTAATCTACCAAGCGTTTTATTTAAAGTAGCTTGCAAAAAAAGCTGCTATTTTCGAGCATATTCGAACGCTCGCTTACTTACCTCTCTATATTCTGTACATGTGGTTTCTATACGGTTGCTGATATACTGCCCATCTATTGGGACTTCCAACATGGTACCTCTATCATGATCGAAAATGATTGAAATGATCCATTGCTCGAGCATTGTTCCGTTCTTATTTCATCGCAAGTTTTTGAAGAAGGTGTATAGAGCATCTTGCTCGCTGTAAACAAACTTCGGGTTCCGATTATTTAGAGGTACCTTTTGAAATTCAGTAAGCATTTGAGTAATGTAGTAGTTAACCTTGGTAAAACTTCTAGCGCGTGATGCTTTCTTCCTTAGCTGGATAGTTAGAGACGCTCATGATCCGCCTGCGTTTTTTCTTCATATGACCCTGTTCTTTCTTTTTTTCAGTTTCAGCATTGTGCTATCTTCAGAGAACAAAAAATTCAAGGGGTTGCGTAGCGCAATATATAGCTTCTCCAACCCAATTGTCAACCTCACCTTCGAGCGGCGAATCCCGTTTCACTAACAGACGAGGCTCTGGCGACCCCAAGCTCCTCATGGAACTTGGGGGTGGGGAGGGAGGGATGGCCTGAAGGTTTAATGTGGCCATATAAATCGTTCCCGAGATGGTCGGGCCAGCACCTTAATGGTGCTGTGTTACCGGAGCGTATCGGATCTGTATCCGACAAAGGACCATCACATCGATAACACTCCCCAAAGCCTTCGGGGAGTAACCTAATCGCTACAACAACAACAACAACAACAACAAAAAATGCCACAAGATGGTAAAACGCCAGAGTAGGTTTATCTCCAAACATAATTTGACAAGGAATGACGGAAAATCGTTGATGCAAAATTTACTCAGGCCTTTTACTTTTTGGGTAAAAACAATTATGCAAGGATTTACGCTAGAGAGTCGAAGCAGCAGTTTCGAGATCGTCCCATTTCAGAATCTTTTTCAAAAAGCACTATCTCAGAACACGGTGGAATAACGCCCTATCTCAGAATTTTTCTCAAAAACGCCCCATCTAAACTCAAACTCAAAACGTTTTGACATCAGCTGGTGCGTTTATGAAAAAAATTTTTAGGTAGAGCGTTTTTCAACCGAATTCCGAGATAGGGCATTCTTGAAACAAATTTCGAAATAGGCCGGGTTCAAACATTTTTTGAGATAGTAGGAGCAGTATCCCGAACGCTTTAACTCTTCTATTTGGCACAACTATTATATTACTATGTTAGTGTGGTATCGATCTGATAAACATTATCGGCTTAAATTCCGCTTTCATTAAAATGTCATACTAATTTGTTGAAGGAAAAGTCTTTAATTTTATTATACTGTGCAATTTTGCTTTTAGCCAAAATTTCCGGTATATCATTTGCACTCACTGTACATCTTGCAAGCATATAAATTCAGCTTCTCAAATAATGCTTTATATGTAACTAAATTGTCAAATCTACTCGTGCATTAATATTAATTTGTTGTTCGTTTCAAAGCGAAATTTATATTCATAGACTTCTTTGTATCTCTTTCAGAGTTTATTATCATACTAAATTTTGAATATTCTCATACATTTTTAATTAACTTTTTAAATTCCAGTTTCGATGCAACATTCATAAGTCCATTAAAAATACAAACTTTCAAAAACTGCTTTCCGTTGTAATTAATTCCTATACTCCTTATCTTCTGTGGTAAATTTTGTTAACAAAATAGCCACATGCGCACTCAAGACCCAAACAAAGATCCGAAGTGATTTTCCATTATTTATACTAAGTCGCTCTTCCCGTTCGTTCATATCCGTGCAACAACGTTGATTTGTGGTGAGGTTCCTTAGCCACACTCAACCACTTTGAAAGATTTTGTGGGCAATATGAACTTTAGCTATTGAGTATTTGTTTATACAGATAAATTTATGTGTATTTATGTGTATGAATGAGTGGATATGCCAAATATTTATAATATTAATGCAGCTGATATATTTACTTAATGCAATATTTTAGTTAAATTTGAGTACATTAACAATGTTGCCACTCAAGTTTACACACACACAAACACACATATATATATAATATATAAATTGATATATATAAATTTCCTGAAACCCAATAATGAAACACATACACATGTAACTAAAAATACATATTAAACTTGTTGCCTCCTACGGTGTGTTGTGTCGTAAGATTATAAAATTGTATTAATAATTACTCTGGTTATCTTTGAATATATTGTTATTAATATTTAGGCGTGTCTGTGTGTGTTAGCTCTCTAAGCTCCTCCTAGGAAGTTTACTAAATGGCCTTTTGTGGTTTCTCTGTCAATAGAAAATGTGTGAATATAAATACAGCTTTGATTTTGATCGTATAAAAAATAGAAATTCTTCTGTCGTTTTCGAAAATTGTGTGCAAGAGTAGTAGTGTAGTAGAAAGAGTAACTAAATGAAAGTGTGGGGTTATTAAATAAATTCACAACAACAATAAAGCAAGCTGCCACTCCTGTGTACGAAGACAAATCAATCATCATTTACTCACATACATACAAGGCAACGGAGAGATACGCACAAACACATGTAATCATCAGCCGAAGTAAAACTCACATATACACACGCATATGGATACAAACTACAAATTTACATGTGTAGCATGAACAGCGGTGGGCACCACTACATTTACACGGTTCACCAAATTGAGAATATGTTAGTTTACACGAACGTGTAGCGAGCACGAAAGCAAAATCAATTATTTATTTAGTTTGATTTCAATGCTTGAACGGTGAGCACGTGTCACACGCACTCTTTGGTACTCTGTTTTAAGCGCGCGTGCGACAATTTCTTACTGTACGACCATAGAAATCAAACTAAAAGAGCTGTCGTTGATTTTAACGAAGTAGCCATTGTGCTCTCGCTTATCGTATACATATATGGTCGATTACCAGGTGCTAAATTCACGCCCACCCCGGAGCATGAAGTTCACGAAATTACTAGACCTTGGGAGAAATGGATGAACAAGAAAACAGAGAGTATAAAAGCAGCACAGTCTGTGTAGTCAGGAATCAGTTTTGATTTAAGCACGCTATTGGTTGTGAAGTTAAGTGTTATTGTGAAGTACTTTTAAAGTCTAATAAAGACGATTTTGCATTATTGAGTATTGGAGTTATTTATTCAACAGTTTAGCGATTCAAACGTTAGCAGAAAGTTGCAAATAGGCGAAATTCCCCTAAGTTCGGTACAAAAGAAATTAAGAATTAACAAGCAAGGAAAAAAATGTTAGGGCTAAACCAAACTTTATAAAACTAGCCGTGTGCTCTCGCAAATAAATTAAAGGTATTTATATTAGAGAAATTTAAAAAATGTTGCAAACGATTATTAGTTAGCTTTTCGGGAACTGAGTTTTGAACTCCAAATCTCCTACATTCATACTTTACACTAGTGTAAAGGCTAGTGGCCTCCACTCAGCCTATGAATGTTCCGCTGCACTGTTTTTAATTGATCTCTATGTTGCCTTTTTGTTGCTTTTCCTTTTATACACAATTGGGTACATACATAATCCAAATTGTGTGGAGTATTTACAGGCCCGCTTCAACAGGATAAAATAACATTGGATTTTTAACAGTGCCTAGTAACCATCGCCGTGTACACAAATTTTATAATTTTTCTCTAATAGCAATACCAAACAAAAAAGTATAAAGTAATGTGAGCCTATCTCGTAGGTAAATAAGGTCGCCGATGATTTGGTCGGTGATAAAAAGTGAAAAGTGGCATTACGCTACCGACAGTCTTACACCCAAAAACACGTGCATCCGCAATTGTACCTAAAATCCAGAGCCGTAATAAAACCCTCAAATCTTTTGCCTGCAGCACTTGGGGTAAATATAAAGAGACACTCATTTCCACTTACAAAGCAATTGGCCGGCTCTCAGAACCCCTACGGGCTGTTTTTTTATGTCCCCAGAACACCATCTACAAAATGAGGCGAGAGTACTCTCCATTAGGGAGATAAATAGAGTGCTGAAAAAACAGTTCATATTGAATACTTAGAAATCTGAGCAACCCAACAGACATCTCATTGAAGAGATCCCGCTCCCAGGGACTTAAGAAGTCATCTCCGCAAGCATTATGAGGAAATACCGCACCTGAGAACCCAGCCGTGTTTAGACGAAGAACACAAAAAGTCCTCCGTGATATCCTCAAAACGGCGTTGGACCTCTACGTGCACGATGGACACAGTTCTTAAAGTCAAACACCCTAAACTCGCAGTAGAGGGAAGCAACCTCCCCAGGGAGGCGCGAGTCAAATTTTACTAAATTCCTATTTTGCGTTATAAAGCTAATCAACTCCCCAAGTTTCATCACTTCACCAATATTTTTTAATGCTCTTTAGCGTTTTTTCCATATTTCGAAATTTTCGATATTGGCAAATTGTTTCCATATTGATTTTTCTTGTCAATAAAAATTTTGGGAACCAGCATCAACATTAGCAACAACATCAGCACTGAAATCCAGCGAAGAATCAATATTGCCAATAAATGCTACTTTGGACTAGGTAGGCAATTGAAAAGTAAAGTCCTCTCTCGGCGAACGAAAATCATACTCTACAAGTCACTTATCGTACCCGTCCTGCTATATGGGGCAGAAGCATGGACCATGACAACAGCAGATGAAGCGGCTTTGGGAGTGTTCGAGAGAAAAGTTCTTCGAAAGATTTATGGACCTCTACGCGTTGGCGATGGCGAGTACCGAAGAAGATTTAATGATGAGCTGTACGAGCTATACGCAGACATCAACATAGTCCAGCGAATTAAAACGCAGCGGCTGCGCTGGCTAGGCCATGTTATGCGAATGAAAGATGATGCTCCGGCCAGGAAAGTGTTTCTATCGGAACCCGCCTATGGAAGCAGAGGTAGAGGGCGGCCCCCACTCCGTTGGAAGGATCAGGTAGAAAACGATTTAAACTCCCTTGGTGTGACCAATTGGCGCCGGTTGGCGGAGCGAAGGAGCGACTGGCGCGCCTTGTTGGACGGCCATAACCGTTTAGACGGTTAAGCGCCAATTAAGTAAGTAAGTAAGTAAGTCAATCCACGTAGCAGGTTTTATCACTTTGTCGGTCTTTGGTAATAAAGTATCCAATTTTTTCCGTTTATCGAATTTTCCATATCGAAAAAGTGGCCGTGGTTATCCTTCAATTCCACAACCGATTTTTGTGCGCGATTTTCAGAACTTTGCCAACAATTTATCAAATTTTAAAAATAAATCTGTTATCTTTAAGGCTATTTTTGGTAGATTTTTCTTTTTTTCTACTGCTTTTTATATACTATATTTACGAATAAAGATTTATCAAAGTTACTGATTTTCTTTAAAAAATGTTTGTATTTCTAGGTAACAATTAACAAGAACATACAAATCGTTCGTAAGTACATTACTTAAGTTAATACTAAAAAAGTATGGTTTTCATAAAATCTTGGAGGTGAAGATTAGAAATGGCATTACTTATCAATTAATCAAACGCAGGAAAACCAACGTGCCACGTGAAAACTAAAACTTTTAACTTTTTTACAAAAACTAGCACTTTTGCCCAATGGCTGACGAAAAGTAGAATTCGATTTTATTTTCCTGCTTTTTTAGAAGGTCTAGAATTGTAAAAGAATTTCGTGTAATGAAAATTTTCTGTAACAACTTAATCTGACGACTCTAATGAAACTGAGTAATTGTCATTTAAGGTCTTATTATAAATCATAACAATTTAACGCTTAGTCGCCCAGGCAAGTTTGGCCTTCCAAATTACCTTTTTCGAGACAACTCGAGAACCAAGGGAGATCAAGCCCAAGTCCCCTACTTCCGCTGAAAATTGCGGGTATCCATGACTTAGCCCACGCCTTTGGACTTTTATTTTTTGCACTATATCTTGACAATTACCTTAGTAGTATGGTTTCATTTGACTTGAAAAAAGTTTCAATTGAAATGAAAAAAGTTTCATTTAAAATAAAAAAAGTTTCATTTGACTTGAAAAAAGTTTCATTTAGAATGAAAAAAGTTTCATTTGACTTGAAAAAAGTTTCAATTGAAATGAAAAAAATTTCATTTATAATGAAAAAAGTTTCATTTAAAATGAAAAAAGTTTCATTTGAAATGAAAAAAGTTTCCGTACCAAGCATAGCTTTAACACATAATTGCATACGAAGTATGCAATGTGTAAAAGATTAAAATATGCAAAAAGAAGGCAATTGGGAAAGACTTCACAACAGGCATGACGTAGCTGAATGCGTTTACAACCATTTCAACTATCGTAGGGGTGCGAGTTCGACTCCCACTCCCGGGAGAAAAGGCTTTGAAGAGATTTACAAGGTATAATCGAAACAGCTGTCGCCTTGTCCGTCCTGATGTCACGTTGTTTAAATTTTTCCCAAATTATTAAATAAATTAGAAAAAAGTTTCATTTGACTTGAAAATGCTATATCATACCTCGTAATTCAGCCTCCTTCATATAATGCGTCTCATAACTATAGCAAACTTATTTCTTCAGAGAACTAACTGGTGATGCTCCTAGAAATAAAAATATGGAAAAGTACAGCTATTCATCATTATTCCTTTTTCGAATTGACCGTTATAAAAAGCAAAACACTTCATAAGTTCTGCTTATAAAATCGTTTCATACCTCTAGCACTCAGTTCGAAAATTACCATCTGAGGGAAAAGCAGCTTCTTAACGAACTTCTTCTTTTTTGTAAGTATAAATCTAAGCCAACGGTGATAAAAATGACACGTGGAACAAAATTAACTGAAATCGAAAAAGGCAAAATTTTGATTTTAAACGAACAAAATATAAAAATTAGTGAAATTGCAAGAAAAAAAATTGATCGGAGTCGCAAAGTTGTGAGCAATTTTTTATTAAATACACCGGAGTACGATAAGAAATAATTTAGTGGTTCAAAACGAAAGCCTTATGATCGCGAAAGGTGAAAATATTAAGAAACGCCAGTAACTCCTCGCTGAGCTGTTTAAAATTGGCGACGCTCGTGAGGACAAGCTTAAGCAAATCAACAACATGGAGGGTTCTCCAAGAAGCTCCAAATATTTGCCACCAAAAATTGAAGATTGCCCCTTTTTTAACAGAGCGACACAAAAATACTCGCATTGAGTTTGCCAAGAAACATATGGACTGGTCTCAAGTAGGGAAGTTAAATTTTTTTTCAACGCATCTTTATGTCTCGCCTTTTGTTGCAGGTTATATTTTCAAATGAGAAAAAATGGAACTTAGATGACGTGGACGGAAATAGAATATATTGAAAATAAATTTTGTGGGTCCTTGATGATTTAGGGAGCATTTACAGGCGACGCCGTGCTAGAACTGCAGTTTGTGAGCTCAAAAATGAAAAGTTCATATTACGATAATGTACTTCATTGCAGGTTTCTTCCCTTTTTACGAGCAGATAATGAGAAACGGTGGACTTTTCAGCAGGACAATGCACATACATGTCGGTCGAGGGACTAAAAAAATTTTTTCTGAAAACGGGGTTAATATTTAGGATTGTCCAGCTTGTTCCCCGACCATAATCCATTGGAGAATCGGGATTATTAGCCCGTAGAGTCCATGCCGAAAACCACCTATATATATTGCTCCGCAAACGAAATTAAGTGTACCATTGTGGATAAATGGGAGCAACTGGAGAATAGTTTACTTTTAAATTTAATAAATTCTATGTATAATAGAATTTTCCAATGTATTCATCAAATTTAACATCTCATAAATTAAATACATCAATCAAAAAACTCGAAATTTAGACAATTTTTTAAATGTGCTATAGTTATGAAACGATTTCCTATATCCAATAAGGGCACTCTTTTGCTTTTGTACAACGTTAACAATAATAGAAGATAGTAATTCGTAAAATCTATCTATTGCATATCCCAAAAATTTGCCAGCAGTTAGTTCTCTAACGAAAAATGTGTGCTATAGTTATGAAACGCACTTTACATGACTCATATGTTGGATTATAACTTCGAAATTGCTTGGTAGATATGAATACTTATAACAAGCAACCCCCATTATCAGCTTCCACTTAGTTCTCTTTTCGAGAATTAACTTATGGTTACGCAGATCCACATTTTGTCTGACATCTTCTAAACAGGTTGGGATATCTTAAAAAATGTTCTCTATATTAAAACGCCCTTGAACACCTTTTGTTTGTTATCCATACCGTACACTCGATATGTTTCAAAAAAATCAGAACTGGATTTGAAAATGCTGTTTTTGTAATGCTTCAGTCTACAGAAAATCTGAAATCTATCTGCAATAATAAAAATACCATATATCAATATTTAATAAAAAAAAACAAAACATGAAACTCAGTTTGAGTGGTAGTTTTCGATATCGATTTTTTATCGAAGTGTTATCGATAACTCATTGACAACCCACAGATAATAATCAGATAAGAAACCAATAATAAGCCGTTTGTCGGTAATAGCAAAAGGAAAACTCGACGATAATCTTTGCTATCGACAATGAGCCGATAACAAAACGACACTAAGTCGATACCAAACACTTTACATCCCGATAGTCACCAAAATCGGTTGTTATCGACAACACGTCTAAAACAAACCAATAATAACTGATAACATGTCTATAACCTAACCGAACAGCATCTGCAAAGTAGATGAGTTTTCACTGAGAAGTTTCTCCTGGCAGAAATACACTCGGACTGTTTGCCAAATCAATATTTTGCTTTAAATTTTGAAGAAAAGCTATTATTTGCACGCCCTGATAATAACATGATATTAATTTTACAGTATCAAAAAGCAGACTAAAGAATTTCCGAAGCCAAAATGATAGTTTCAAACAAGAAAAGCGTCTAAGTTCGGGTGTAACCGAACATTATATACTCAGGGTGAGCTTCAATTGTACATTTCATTTCAGATAAATTACTTTCCTACATAACACGTGGCACCACCCTTTTAAAAAAAAATATCTTCCCATTTCCTCTTACGATCAAACTTGATAAGTGAAATATCATTGATTCAAAACTATTTTTTGCTAAGTTATAGGTTATTATTCTAGTCTACGACCAAACCGACCCCGTCCATTTTTTCTAGAAATATTTCTTCTTATAGGGAAGATTTGTGTACCCAATTTTATTAAGATCCGTTAATTTTCTTCGAGTTATGGCTCCCGAAACATAGAAAATTGCTTAGTCATAAAAGGAGCACTGCCACCCCCATTTTTTTAAATTTGAAGTTTTTCCTATTTATTGTTATAAATCTACTTGGGAAATGAAATACCATTGATATAAAGCTCTTTTTTGCAAAGTTATAGCTTATTTTATTCGTCCACTACCCTTTTAAAAATCTTTTATATAAAACTGGGCGTCGTCCTTAACCGATTTCGTTAATTTTTCTTCGAGGGATTCCTTATAGTAAAGGCAACCTCTCTGCCGAATTTTGTTACGATAGATTTAACGATTTTTGATTTATCATTAATAATATTTGTAAAATTGATTTTATCACAAGTGGGCGGTGCCACGCCCATTTTAAAACTTTTTTTTTAATTTTTATCAAGAGTCTCAATATCAGTCCACACTTCAAATTTCAACATTCTAGGTAATACATTTACTAAATAATCAAGTTTTATGTGTTTTCCAAAATGTTATATATATAAAAAGTGCGCGTGGTTATCATCCGATGTCGCTCATTTTCAATACCAATCTATTCTAGGTCCAGATAACCTCGTGTACCACATTTGGTCAATATATCTCAATATTTACTCAAGTTATCGTGTTAACGGATGGACGGACGGACGGACTGACGTGTTTTAATAAAAATTTTTTCCGATACTGATGATTTTGATATAAGAAAGTCTATATCAATTTCGATTCCTTTATACCTGTACAACCAACCGTTATCCAATTAAAGTTAATATACTCTGTGTGCGTATAAAAAAAAACTTCGGTAATGAATCAAATCAAACGATCTCAGTGATAGTGAGAAAAGAGTTCAAAATAAAAGTGAATCACTGTAAAAGATTGAAAAAAATTTTTAAAAAAAACCATATCTTACTGAGAAGTCCTTCTTTGTGCTTGGCAATCAGTTGTTATCCATTGAAACCCGAGCTGCTATTTCTGGGTAACCATTAAATATGCAAAGCACCTGAACAGCGGTCGCCTGGCCTAAGGGAGAACTTTTTGATATGACCAAAACTCGAGAATGGATAACTAATGGAAAGGTACTCCACCACAGAAATCAATGAAAATTGTGCTTAAAATGCTCTTTGAGACTTAAACTACAGAAATATTAAGTACATAAAATCTATATATTATTTCTAATTGCTGTTTTTATGTACGCGTCCCTTTTTCGCTTTTATTTGGAATCCAAATCTATAAATAAAGTTTCAGTTGTAAAGATGGAGATTGGAGCTATTAGCGAGCTTTTGGCAATTTTGGACGTAGTGCTTTGGCACTATTGCGAATATTTGCACTGCATTACCGGCACTTGTTACCATACGCCAGATGCCAGCGCAAGCTGTAAGCTGTAAGGTTTCAATTGATTGATGGAACAGCTGATTTCTGTTGATATTTGATAAGAGACTTTTATATTGGTTGCGGAAGATGCGCACGGGTCCGGCTCGTAAGTTATATTTTGATTAAGTTTAGCCTATTCGTTGAAAGGTATAAGTAATTGTAGGTGAGCAGGAAGTATGAAATTCGTAGAGCTTAAAAGTTCATAAGGAATAAAACGAGTGGGTGAGTATAGACCTTGGGCATCACTGGTATTTCACTGGCGAACCTGCTAAGTGACATAAGAAATGCTTGGAAAGCAGACAAAAAACTAATTAAATTTTTCATTGAGCATAGGAAGTTATCTCATCATAAATTTGATTTACTTTGTGTGTCTCCAATATTTAATGTTGCTGTTATGCCAGATTGATGCATTAGCTCCTGTTCCATCAAACTGCATCAAAAAGTCATTTTTCGTGGTACTCATCACGTTTGCACTCTAAGTCGATGGTGTGTAGATAACGAAATTATATTGAAATACTAGCAGACCCGGCAGATATTGTTCTGCCCTAAATTCGGCCTATCTGCATATATTTTAATAAACTTTTTCCGTCTAACTCTGCTCTACCCCTCTACACTTTTTCCTAATCTCTTTATTCACTCCTCCCTCCGTCTTTTTCTCTTCATCTCCATCTTCGTCTCATTCTATCTCTTTCTCAGTCTCCTTCTCTCTTTTCTCTTCTCTCAATTTTTTCTCCTTCTTCTTCATCTCTTATTGCCAGTCCCAGAGGGTGGTATGTATTTTGCTCCAGTCCCATTCCAAGTCTCAGTTCCAGTCCCACTCCGAGTCTCAGTCTAAGTCCCAGTCATAGTCCTAATCCCAGCCCCAGTCCGTCTCTATTATACTTCCCGGCAAAAAGGCTCGTAACTACTAATATAAGCAAACTTATATACGAAATTTAAGGCAAATCGAATAGGACGTATGCAAATAAGTATGCGGGTATTATTAATTCATGTGTTTTTTCGGCTTCGCATGCATATTTATCAGTTTTGCCAGGTTAATGCGACTAAATCGAATTTCACAATGAACTTCAGAGCTCTCAGCAACAGCTTTCATTTGATATCCATATTACACACACGTTCTAGCGATATCCGGGTCCATGTTTTGGCCTATATTTCGAGACCCTAGTCACTCAGCGGTGTAAAACTTACTCTGTATTATAGCACACATCAACAGCATCAATGTGATACCCATAATGTAAAAACACATTCCAGGTGTATCCGGGTCCACGTTTTGGGCTATATATCGAGACCCTATCCTCCCAGTTGTATGAAAATTATCCTGTACTATAGCACTCATCAACAGCTTCCATTTGATATCCATATTGTATAAACACATTTTAGGGGTACCCGGGTCCACGTTTTGGGCTATATCTCGAGACCCTAGCCTCCCAGTTGCATGAAAATGATCCTGTACTATAGCACTCATCAACAGCTTTCATTTGATATCCATATTGTAT
The DNA here is from genome assembly GCF_040869045.1 of Eurosta solidaginis. NCBI lineage: Eukaryota > Metazoa > Arthropoda > Insecta > Diptera > Tephritidae > Eurosta > Eurosta solidaginis. The sequence continues at coordinate 143,663,730 of NC_090323.1, forward strand.
AAACACATTTTAGGGGTACCCGGGTCCACGTTTTGGGCTATATCTCGAGACCCTAGCCTCCCAGTTGCATGAAAATTATCCTGTACTATAGCACTCATCAACAGCTTTCATTTGATATCCATATTGTATAAACACATTCTAGGGGTACCCGGGTCCACGTTTTGGGCTATATCTCGAGACCCTAGCCTCCCAGTTGCATGAAAATTATCCTGTACTATAGCACTCATCAACAGCTTTCATTTGATATCCATATTGTATAAACACATTTTAGGGGTACCCGGGTCCACGTTTTGATCTCAAGACCCTAGACACGTAGCGAAAAAAGGTAGACGTTGGCCGATTCTCAGACCTACCCAATATGCTCACAAAATTTCATGACAATCGGTTCAGCCGTTTCGGAGGAGTTCAGCCTCTAAAACCGTGACAGAAGAATTTTATATATTAGATGGGCTAAATTGGTCAAAATGGGCATTCGTGGCGTATACGTAACATTAACGAGAATACGTTAATACATTAAGGTACTGTTAAGTAAATTTACATTTTGGCCGAAATCTACAGAAATCTTTACACTCGGAAAATAATAGACAATAATTTCCAAAAAAGCAATGCTTCGGAATGGAATGTAGAGCATCGTTCAAAAATGTAAATATTCAAAATTTCGTTTGTGCTTATTTACTTACTTAGCCATTCAAAATATACCTAAATAATCATACAAAAATCAAAAAATTACTCTAAAAATTATTATTAACTGTTTATCCATTGATGCAATTTTGACTCATTTGTGCTTGAAATGCATCGAATTTTGTTAAAAAACACTTTGTAGCATTTTAGTTCTTATTGTCATGCACTTTACTATTCACTGCTTATCCATATCACTTTAGCTAAGCTAAAATATATAATTTGCTTTACTGTTTTGCAAATTTTCGAATCACTTGAACTCAAGTAGAAAGCTCTCCACCACTTGAATCGTTGCAACGTTGTTGTTAATACAGTTGCTTAAATATTAAATGTTATTCGCAAAAAAAAAAATCTTTTTTATGTAAACAAAAATCTGTTTGTATGTTAAGTAGATTTTTCGCAGCTGACTTACTTACACACTTACTAAGCTCATCCATGTTCACTTACATATGTATTAACACTTACGATATCTAGCGCTTAGCTGGCAAGTAAAATGTAGCGGAAACTCTGTGCATCGTATAATTTAGCATTCATTATTAAGAATTCACATTTTTGCATTTATTTTTATATCCCGCTTTTTCGCAATTTTTTTTTTTTTATTTCATCTTTCGCGGATTTTGCTTACATATTGTTGGGCATTAATTCTGTTGTGCTATTTTTATGTTTTCCACTTAGTGCTAAATCTACTGAAAGTATAAATTTTTAACAAGCATTTGTAAAAACCTCCTTTGGCTTTTTAGTCGCTCTTTCTCCGGATAGTACAGAGACAAGAACAAAATGGAATGAAATATATTTATGCATGTACATATGTATGTATGTAAATACTTTTATTTGCTTGCAAGCCGCTATTTGCTGCAGATATTTTTAATTTTTTGTTGTGGGACAGAGTTTTCATGACCTTAACCTCAGAACTTAACTATAAAATAATAATGAATGTAGAATACTCTGTCTCAGTTAATTCTGATTATCTGGAGAAATTTTGCTTTAGCGAATTGTATTTAACTCAGTTTCAAGTTTTCAGCTAGAAAAAGTTCTATAAAATTAAGTCACATGTGTCATATGACTTGTTCAAACATAACGGATGTGAGATTTCAACTTGCATAACGAGGTTTATTCCTAAAACTACAACAGAAATTTCGGTAAAAGAATGCTTTGAGTGACGGATGTGATATGCCACCAGATAACAAATTACCTACTTTCAAAAATATGTATATCTGATTCTAAAAAGTATTCATATTAATAATTAATATGTTTGAAGCAGATTTCTTCGCAGTAGATCCGACAGAACAGATATGACACGAAGTGCCCGATGACGTGAAAATCAGTCCAGTAGATTGGCTCTTTTCCTCTAAGAAAGTTAGGGTCTTTAAAAAAGTGTGGCAAAATTTTCTTTTCCCATCTAAGTATCGCCTTATAAAAAACAAGAAACCAGCCAAGTCGCATTTCGATCAGAAAAGTGTGGCTCAGTTTTTATGAGGGTGCTTCGCGGACTTCACGTGCAAATCACCCAAAATCAAGCTCTAAAAAGTATTGAAAAAAATTTGCCTAACTAGATGTGGTGAAAATGGTGTTATGCATCAATAATAAAATTGGTATGAATTGAAAATTATAGTGACGCAAGACCTGACTTTTATGGCTTCTCCACAAGGCAAGAATATATATCAATAGCCATGCCCTTCAGCGAATCGCATCAGTCCCAAACTAGCGCAGAACTGTCACATAAAGAGTTGGCACTTGCTCTTAATCCCCCTTCGCAGTGCTTTTATTGACACTTTTAACATTGTGATGCGCTACGAAATTGCAATTACTCCTTTTTGTAGACCTTTAGCGCTTGTTCAGTTTAGTTTAATCGCAATCGGTTCTGAGATGATTTATTGATTCATTTAAATGCATACATCTCAGATTTAGTAGCTCTTGGTACCAATGTGGCTGCCAAATTTTCGCTATTCAACGGATCAGCACCAGTTCGCGAGTAGACATTATACCTTTAGAGCCAAACTCTCGCTTTTCGTGACGGGGTCCTCATTTTTTCTGCATGGTAAACATAGTATACTTATAATTTGCAGATACTTTTGTTAATGCATTATGAAAGTCCCCTCTCCTTTTTCAAAAATTTAAAAAATCGCGATTTATTTTGTGCTATAAATTATCGATTTGGGCCCAGTGTAGGTACCCTCCCTTCTCTAATAATTTTGTTTTCTGCAAAAAAAAAAAAATGTTACCCACAAGTTGCACTAAATTTTTAAACTAAATCAGCTGGTTCTATGCTAAACGGCTCTGCTTGTAGGTAATGACACAACATTTCTTATTCCATGGAAAAGATTTTGTGAAAAGAACACACATTCTTACAAAAAAGCTGAAATGAGCAACAGGGCGGCATTGTTTTCAGAAAAGAAAACCCCACAAATTTATATGCTTTCCCTCCCACATAAATTGGCGCCCATTTACTGTCGCTCAACAAATATTTTTACTAAAGCACCAATTGTCCGTCTTTATGCCTCAGCAATTTTCTCTTGCTAAAAAGTTAAACAAACAGATTTGTTGGTTAAACTTGGCTGAGGCAGGAGGAAATCATTTAGCAAAGAGAGAATATCTTGGTTGTATGAAATTCATTCAGCATTGCAGTACAAGTTTATTAGCAAAGTACACATTTTCAAACGACCAACAACAATTTTTTCATAATTTTTTTTTAGTTTTGTTTGAGCAAGTACTTTGAATGTGTATGTTTTGCTTACTTAGCATCAATTTAGATTAGTTGTTGTTGTACGTACATATATAAAAAACATACACATATGGATATGAATGTCTGTATGTGTGTGTAGTTGTAAAGCACTTTAATGTTAGCGCAGCTAAACAAATAACACTAACAACAAGTCATAAAGGTAAAGGTTAAAGTCGTTTTGTTTTTGCAATCCAAAAAGTTCGGATACTCAGAATACAGATTTGCATGGAAAAATCGCGGCCTAAACTTTTTTGTAATGAAAGTTTTAAAAATGTTTATAGCATTTAGTTAGTGGTTGGTTAGTATTTTTCCACAATGTAATGTATTTCTAAAATAAATTAAAAACTTGACCTGCAATATGAAGTGCGTTTTGGAAAACCACTCAAATGTCATAACACCGAACAATATTAAGAGCTGTGTTTTTTGTTAAATCTATATACATATGCACTTAAACTTTATACGGACTGTCAAGTGCATAACTCTATCTACACTTCTGAAATTGCTACGCAGAAAATTAGTACTTCTAAAATTCAATACGCATTATACTCAGATGGAACTGAAATACGTGTCTTGTGTTACCTCTACAAATGGTGTGTGTCCACTATTCACGACAACCGATTCAGCTTTAGGTTATAAACTATGGCCAACAGAGGTGCGTGCCTCCGCTATTCGGTACAACCCGTTTTGTAGCTTGTTATTTAACCACTGTCGCTAGATGGGTCTCCTAAACATTATCTAATTGATTCTAAGCGTTTTTTAACCGCAAATATAGATGTATAAACATGTAAAAAAACACGACTAATATAAAGTATATATATTTTGTCAAGCAACATTTTTAAAGCACAAATATGCATACCAATGCTTATTTCTGTCCAAAACATCGCATATGCATTTCGGAAAAGGGGCGGTGCAACGCCTTCTACTAGAAAAATGGGTAAATCGCCTGTATCCCGCAAATATTTGAAGCCGATATCCAATATTTGGTGAAAATGTTATGTGTATGGGAGAGTTTAAGTGGGGGTGGTATTGGTAGAGTGTGTGGGAGTAGGGTTGCAGTAAGATTGAGGGAATGAAATTGATTGAAAGGAACAAAAATAGAAAAAAAATTAGAAGATTCAGAATTAGATAATTTTCACAAATTCGCTCCAGTGCATACACAATTTGGGCTAGGTTGAACTGGCCGGTCAATAAAAGCGTTAGAAAAAATATATAAAAATAATTATTATCGATCAATTTCAAGCAGAGTGCTAGATGAACAAAACAATAAATAGCGTTAGTAGCTGCAGTTTTTCTTCACAATAGTGTACATACTTTTTTCATTGAGTTGACAGCATGAAATATAACCACGTCCCAGTTTGGTCACAGTTGACAGATGGACACACTGCTCAAACTAATTTGCCATATGCAAATTATGCCAATTATATTTCGTTGGTATATGCAATTTAAACCACAATAAAGCTGTCTCCTGCATCTCAAACTTATATTCCACAAATAATCATTGGGATTAGTACATCTACACTTAGTTATATATATTTTTGCCTTAATATTGATGTTAGACAAGCAGTAAAACGAATGACTTACTATTTTCGGAAAGTTAAAAGTATTCAGACGGCTATTAAATTTTTTCATTTATTTTATTACTCATATTGTTAAATATATAAACACATACAAACATATGTATGCATTTAAGTGCAAGCTCTCAAGATACATATATAACTATGCATGTATGTATATATATTATTTATCAGCAACGGTTAGGTTAGAATTGTCGCACAGAAAACGCTTGGAAGGACAATATTTGCCTATAAGAGAAAAATCTAATATTGATAAAAGTTTTGAAATTAAATATTGAAAATGTGTTTAAAGAAAAGTTATTAAAAATTAAATAAAATACTTTTTTCTTAAAAATCAATCGCAAACAACAGATATTATCACTCCAAAATGAATTTGTCTCGCTAATTAAATACAAATAATAATACTCAAATCATATATATTATTTCTAATTGCTGTTTTTATGTACGGGTCCCTTCTTCGCTCTTATTTGGAACCCAAATCTATAAATAAAGTTTCAGTTGTAGTAGATGGAGATTCGGGCTATTAGCGAGCTTTGGGAAATTTTGGTCGTAGTGCTTTTGTTTAGCCATATTTTTTTAAAATATTTTGCCAAAAATAAACGATTTTGAGCACATAAATAAATCTATTTGTACTATGGCACTATTGCGAATATTTGCACTGCATTACCGGCACTTGTTACCATACGCCAGATGGCAGCGCACGCTGTGAGTTTTAATTGATTGATAGAACAGCTGATTTCTGTTGATATTTGATAAGAGGCGTTTATATTGGTTGCTCAAGAAGCGCACGGGTCCGGCTCGTAATAGTAAACAGCGGAAGCATTGCTATAAATCACTGCTTAAAATCCAATGTTACTAAGCTGCTGAACGAGCCTGTAAATATTTGGATTAAAAAACATATGGTATATACATGGCGTCTTCCAGGCGGAATTAACTGCAATATAGGAGACCGCCCATTGTCTGCTATCTAAGAATACCACACCCGTGGCAATTTACTTTGACAGTCAGGCGGCAATAAAATCCCTCCAAGGCAAGAAGACTTCATCGAAATTAGCAATAGAATGCAGACAGACCATAAACGAACTTACATCGCGGTGCGAAACAGCTGCTGTATGGGTACCAGGTCACAGCGGTGTACGCGGGAACTGTTCTGAACAACCAGAGTTAAGCCAGGTGAAAGACATTGTTCTCTTGCGTGCAAATACTGGCTCATATCATTTTTTACCAAGAAGGCAAATTCCAGATGGACGCTGGAATCCACACGCGAGGTGTCCAAAAAAACCTGACCTCACATAAATGAGATCCGAACTAGGTTCCTTATTGGCCTCAACCGTCTCTCCTTAGGTCCACTGATCGGGATATTAACAGGTCACTGCCTGATGGAAATGGCCACTTCGAACGCATGGGAATTCCCACCAACGATTTTTGTCGGAGCTGCAGGGATGAATAGGAGATAGGAAGCGTCAAGCACTTACTCTGTAGATGCCCTGCTGCCGTATGGAATATCTGAATAGGCATTTCATCGACTGCCTAGCAGTACTTGGCTCTACAGAAACCGAAAACATTATACGCTACATCAGAAGGACAAATTGGTTCAAATTCTTACACATCTAATAGAGGAAGGGCTATAGCTCACATAGTGATATCACAATGGGCCAGCTGGCTTAAGTGTGCCCCTCACTTTGCTGGGGGAACCTACATATATCTACCAATTTTATATAAAAGGATAGCAACAAAGAAAACAATACTTAGAGACAATTTACACAGCGTGTAGCAGGGCATTCAAATGGGTGAGTAGATAGAAGCATCCTTAACACCGGTTTGAAGCATTGGTTACAAATTTTGCTGTTAAAGCGCGTATGTGAATATTCCACACAATTTACTAGCTGATGAAGGTGTGAGATTCGGAAACATTTCCTAGTAACCATTGCCATGTTTAAGCTAAAACAAAAACAATTATTTGGTTTTTATTTTACAATTTAAAATAGCTTAAAAATTTCTACTACTAAATCTTTAAATTTTAAAAATTGCTTCTAATTAGTAGTTAATTTCTAAAGGAATAAAATTTTGGTAAAATAAATTGTACAACAGACCAATAGCTTACATTGTATTTGTATTTAAAGTGAACATTTTTGTTAGAAACGATAAACTTTTCCTAACACATTCCAGTTCAGCATCTCAAAATCTCTCACGAGTTTAATTCCTCAGAAAAAAAAAGATATTTAGTGAAAAACGAAAAATAATTTATGTAGTTTAAAAACGCTTTCAATATTTAAATTTGAACTATTAACGAAAAATTTTACTTTCGAGCGTTTTTTTTTTAAATTCTAAGCTTAAGCGCGGTATCCAGATCATAAGAAAACGCTCAAGACATATTTTTTATTTTCCCCAAATATGAGGTTTCTTTTTTTGAATGTATAAACATTTTTTTTTTCCTTTTTTATTCTTCATTTTACAAAATTTCGTCCTGCATGCATCGTGCGAGGATTTCTTGGGCGTTTCTAAAGCATTTTCTCAAGCAACTAAGAAATACTTGAAGGCTTAAATTTATGTTTGCAACTTGCATCTCGGAAGAAATTTTGAAAAGAATATGAATAATGAAAAGAAAAACGCATTTTCAAATAAAACAAGTAAGGAAGGCTAAGTTCGGGTGTAACCGAACATTACATACTCAGCTGAGAGCTTTGGAGACAAAATAAGGGAAAATCACCATTTAGCAAAATGAACCTAGGGTAACCCTGGAATGTGTTTGTATGACATTTGTATCAAACGGAAGGTATTAAAGCAGGGATGCACCTTAACGTTAAGCTAATCGTTTATCAAAAAATTTCCACCGTTTTTGTTGAAACACTACGAAATATTATCGATAAAGAAATTATCAAGATAAATTGTATCTCGTTTTTAACCGAAACGAAAAGCTTTCGTTAAGGTTAAAAACGTTAACAAAAACGTGATACTTTATGTTTGAATTGTGCTGGCAATGCTATAGCCATGGTGAAGCCGTAAGGTGGTAACAGCGAGCGAACATACACACACAAACTCCATGTAATTTGTTTGTGTAATCCATTGGTGGTAATGTCAAAAATACTCTGAGAAATGTTCGTACTGTCAAAATCCATAAGAAATGTTGCAATCAGCTTGGCTAATGCTTTCACCTTTAATGACTCCGCCATCAATCAGCTTTGCCAGCATAGTTTGAAATTAATAATCAACATAAACGATTTAATTTCTTTTTGATAGGGCAGAAAACGAAACAAAATCATATCGTTAATTTGACGTTCTTAACGTTAATAAACGAAACGAAATGACTTTGTTTCGTTTATTAACGTTAATTATCGTAACGAAATGATATCGGTCCGTTGGTTAAGCATGCCTGTATTAAAGAGTATTTAAAGAGGGAGTGGGCCATAGTTCTATAGGTGGACGCTATTACGGATATCTACATAAAGGTGGACCAGGGCTGACTCTAGAATGTGTTTGTACGATATGGGTATCAAATTAAAAGTATTAATGAGGGTTTTAAAAGGGAGTAGCCTTTAGTTGTATATGTGAAGGCGTTTTCGAGATATCGACCAAAATGTGGACCAGGGTGACCCAGAACATCTTCTGTCGGATACCGCTAATTTATTTATATATGTCATACCACAAACAGTATTCCTGCCAAGATTCCAAGGGCTTTTGATTTGAGCCCTGGAGAACTTTTTCATTTTCTTCTACTTAATATGGTAGGTGTCACACCCATTTTACAAAGTTTTTTCTAAAGTTATATTTTGCGTCAATAAACCAATCCAATTACCATGTTTCATCTCTTTTTTCATATTTGGTACAGAATTATGGCATTTTTTTCATTTTTCGTAATTTTCGATATCGGAAAAGTGGGCGTGGTCATAGTCGGATTTTGGCCATATTTTATACCAAGATAAAGTGACTTCAGATAAGTACGTGAACTAAGTTTAGTAAAGATATATCGATTTTTGCTCAAGTTATCGTGTTAACGCCCGAGCGGAAGGACAGACGGTCGACTGTGTATAAAAGCTGGGCGTGGCTTCAACCGATTTCGCCCATTTTCACAGGAAACAGTTATCGTCATAGAGTCTATGTGCCTACCAAATTTCACAAGGATTGGTAAATGTTTGTTCGACTTATGTCATTAAAAGTATTCTAGACGAATTAAATGAAAAAGGGCGGAGTTACCCCCATTTTGAAATTTTCTTTTATCTTTGCATTTTGTTGCACCATATCACTACTGGAGTCGAATGTTGACATAATTTACTTTTATACTGTAAAGATATTAACTTTTCTTTTAAAATTTGAATTTAAAAAAATTTTTTTTTAAAAACTGGGCGTGGTCGTTCTTCGATTTTGCTAATTTTTATTTAGCAGACATATAGTAATAAGAGTAACGTTCCTGCCAAATTTCATTATGATATCTTCAACGACTGCCAAATTACAGCTTGCAAAACTTCTAAATTACCTTCTTTTAAAAGTGGGCGGTGCCGCGCCCATTGTCCAAAATTTTTCAAATTTTCTATTTTGCGTCATAAGGTCACGCATCTACCAAGTTTTATCGCTTTATCCGTCTTTGGTAATGAATTATCGCACTTTTTCGGTTTTTCGAAATTTTCGATATCGGAAAAGTGGGCGCGGTTGTAGTCCGATTTCGTTCATTTTAAAGAGCGATCTAAGGTGAGCGCCCAGGAACCTACATGCCAAATTTCATCAAGATATCTCAAAACTTACTCAAGTTATCGTGTTTACAGACGGACGTACAGACGGACGGACGGACATGGCTAAATGAATTTCTTTTTTCACCCAGATCATTTTGATATATAGAAGTCTATATCTATCTTGATTAGTTTATGCCGTTACGGATTACCGTTATGCGAACAAAGTTAATATACTCTGTGAGCTCTGCTCAGCTGAGTATAAAAATGTTCAGTTTGGCTTACAAGGAGAAAATAAAAAAATGTCTTGCGATCTGGATACCACGCTTTAACCGTCGCTGAGAAATTTGACTTTGAGACAACTTTTTTCAATTTACCCCATAGTGCGCCGTATAACATTTAACTTTTTTCTCATTGTTAGCGTTCAGTACCCTTTCCCACCAAGGATGATGTAATTGTTCCATTTCACTGATTTATAAAACGTTCCGCAGATAACAGTTATCTTATCTTATCTTTCTAATATTATAAATCTGAAATTTCATATGTTTGCGTGTTCGTTATTCTCCCAAACAAAACCAGCTCGATGGACTGTCATGTAAATTTGCACACATATTGTTAATGGCTTAGATTGTTTAGAACATAATACAAACATGGTTGTATATAAATCTGCCCTTTCTAAGTTCAGGTTATCTGGATTTAGGAAAAAAAAACTAAAATTAAGAAAATGGTGAAATAATAACGAAATTGATGGCAGTGTGAGTGTTCGAATATGGGTAAGATAGAAAGAAGCTAAGAAATAAAAAAAGATACAGAGACGTAGAGGGAGACGGAAAATGCGATTGAGAGAAGAAATTACATACAATATGAAATAGGAGGGGGATAATAAATTCTAAAAGGCAAAGGAACTGATACGTGACGAATCACATACCTATCACTATCTATTATCACAGTTCCGATTCTGTTATATGAAAAAGACCCCCGAATTTAGCATGGAGTTAACGTTAGGAGTGACAAACTGCCATCATATAGAGTCGATGTTGGTAGACCTGTAATGGGCTAAAAGAACGGATTCCTAAAAAAAACCATGGAGTAAAACCCCTGACAGTTGACAAGAACTTGTCCGTTAACAAGAATGTGTTGTTGGATGAGCAATAATAGGCCCAGGACCCTTTACATAAATTTTCATGAAAAGAATGATGGACTTTGATGTGGCCAGTTCAGAACCTAGTTTTATAATGTGCGTTCTAAAATTTGTTTGAAATTTCATTTGCTAATGGTTTGGGGTAATCTAGACATTAACACTTGGACTTTGAAAACATTGTATGACCTTTGTGCGTGGTTGAGTTCAGGATCTTTTTCAACAATTTGAAGATTGGAACTAATTTCAGAATAATTCCAGTATTATTTCTGGATTTTTTGGACTTCAATTTAAGAGTTTATTCGTATAATTTTTATTATTGCAAATTTCGCTTTTCAATTGCTTTCCTGCTCTTTTAGAAATGCTAAGGTCCTGAGTTAGCAATTGTTTTACACTCTCAACATTCAGGGAAATTATAGAACCAGATCCAAATATGAAAAGAGAAATGCGAAATAACCAGGAAAATAGCATTGTCCCACAGAGCCATTGCACTGGTGAATATGGACCCACAACTAGAATGACTCTTAGTAATGCAGAGAGTGGTAATTCGTTATAGCACAACCTAGTATTTATCCGTTTTCCCCAATCCAGCTCCTTTTTTGGGTAATGGTCTCCACTTGCCTGGGAAGGAGCGAAACATATGGGAATACAAGTTGCGACTTATTTCCGAGAAAACCTCCCCCAATTTGCGTCGTGCTCCTCTTTAATTTTTTTCAAAAAAATAGCGGTATAGGGCCTACATGTTTACAGCCGTATCCGAATGGTATCTGCAAGTGTATGAATTTTCGCTTCGAAGCTTTTCTTGGCAGAATTACACCCGGAGTGTTTGAAAAAAAACGGGATTATTAGCACCTAACTAATGAACTAAACCAACAATACAATCTGTGTAATAATTGTAAACGCTTATTTGCTAAAAATACGAATTCAACTTAAAAACAAGTAAGGAAGGCTAAGTTCGGGTGTAACCGAACATTACATACTCAGTTGAGAGCTATGGAGACAAAATAAGGAAAATCACCATGTAGGAAAATGAACCTAGGGTAACCTTGGAATGTGGTTGTATGACATGTGTATCAAATGGAAGGTATTAAAGAGTATTTTAAGAGAGAGTAGGCCATAGTTCTATGGATGGACGCCATTTAGGAATATCGCCATAAAGGTGGACCAGGGCTGACTCTAGAATTTGTTTGTACGATATGGGTATCAAATGAAAGGTGTTACTGAGCATTTTAAGAGGGAGTGGGCCTTAGGTCTATCGGTGGACGCCCTTTCGAGATATCGCCATTAAGGTGGACCAGGGGTGACTCTAGAATGTGTTTGTAGGATATGGGTATCAAATGAAAGGTGGTAATGAGTATTTTAAAAGGGAATGGGCTTTAGTTCTATAGGTGAACGCCTTTTCGAGAAATCGCCATAAAGGTGGACCAGGGGTGACTCTAGAATATGTTTGTACGATATGGGTATCAAAGGAAAGCTGTTAATGAGTATTTTGAAAAGGAGTGATCCTTAGTCCATAGGTGGCCGCCGTTTCGAGATATCGCCATAAAGGTGGACCAGGGGTGTCTCTAGAATGTGTTTGTACGATATGGGAATCAAATGAAAGGTGTTACTGAGCATTTTAAGAGGGAGTGGGCATTAGGTCTATAGGTGGACGCCTTTTCGAGATATTGCCATTAGGGTGGGCCAGGGGTGACTCTAGAATGTTTGTACGATATGGGTATAAAACGAAAAGTGTTACTGAGCATTTTAAGAGGGAGTGGGCAATAGGTCTATAGGTGGACGCCTTTTCGAAATGTCGCCATTAGGGTGGGCCAGGGGTGACTCTAGAATGTGTTTGTATGATATGGGTATCAAATGAAAGATGGTAATGAGTATCTTAAAAGGGAGTAATCCTTAGTTCTATAGGTGGACGCCTTTTCGATATATCGTCATAAAGGTGGACCAAGGGTGACTCTAGAATGTTTGTACGATATGGGTATCAAACGAAAGGTGTTACTGAGCATTTTAAGAGGGAGTGGGCATTAGGTCTATAAGTGGACGCCTTTTCGAGATATCGTCATTAGGGTGGGCCAGGGGTGACTCTAGAATGTGTTTGTACGATATGGGTATCAAACGAAAGGTGTTACTGAGCATTTTAAGAGGGAGTGGGCATTAGGTCTATAGGTGGACATCTTTTCGAGATATCGCCATTAGTGTGGGCCAGGGGTGACTCTATAATGTTTGTGCGATATGGGTATCAAACGAAAGGTGTTACTGAGCATTTTAAGAGGGAGTGGGCATTAGGTCTATAGGTGGACGCCTTTTCGAGATATCGCCATTAGGGTGGGCCAGGGGTGACTCTAGAATGTGTTTGTACGATATGGGTATCAAATGAAAGGTGGTAATGAGTATTTTAAAAGGGAGTAATCCTTAGTTCTATATGTGGACGCCTTTTCGAGATATCGCCATAAAGGTGGACCAAGGGTGACTCTAGAATGTTTGTACGATATGGGTATCAAACGAAAGGTGTTACTGAGCATTTTAAGAGGGAGTGGGCATTAGGTCTATAGGTGGACGCCTTTTCGAGATATCGCCATAAAGGTGGACCAAGGGTGACTCTAGAATGTTTGTACGATATGGGTATCAAACGAAAGGTGTGACCGAGCATTTTAAGAGGGAGTGGGCATTAGGTCTATAGGTGGACGCCTTTTCGAGATATCGCCATTAGGGTGGGCCAGGGGGACTCTAGAATGTTTGTACGATATGGGTATCAAACGAAATGTGTTACTGAGAATTTTAAGGGGAGTGGGCATTAGGTCTATAGGTGGCCTTTTCGAGACATCGCCAATAGGGTGGGCCAGGGATGACTCTAGAATGTTTGTACGATATTGGTATCAAACGAAAGGTGTTACTGAGCATTTTAAGAGGGAGTGGACATTAGGTCTATAGGTGGACGCCTTTTCGAGATATCGCCATTAGGGTGGGCCAGAGGTGACTCTAGAATGTTTGTACGATATGGGTATCAAACGAAAGGTGTTACTGAGCATTTTAAGAGGGAGTGGGCATTAGGTCTATAGGTGGACGCCTTTTCGAGATATCGCCATCAGGGTGGGCCAGGGGTGACTCTAGAATGTGTTTGTACGATATGGATATCAAATTAAAGGTATTAATGAGGGTTTTAAAAGCGAGTGGCCCTTAGATGTATATGTGAAGGTGTTCTCGCGATATCGACCAAAATGTGGACCAGGTGATCCAGAAAATCATCTGTCGGGTACTGCTAATTTATTTATATATGCAATACCACTAACAGTATTCCTGCCAAGATTCCAAGGGCTGTTGATTTTGCCTTGTAGAACTTTTTCATTTTCTTCTACTTAATATGGTAGGTGTCACACCCATTTTACAAAATTTTTTCCAAAGTTATATTTTGCGTCAATAAACCAATCCAGTTACCATGTTTCATCCCTTTTTTCGTATTTGGTATAGAGTTATGGCATTTTTTTCATTTTTCGTAATTTTCGATATCGATAAAGTGGGCGTGGTTATGGTCGGATTTCGGCTATTTTTTATACCGAGATAAAGTGAGTTCAGATAAGTAGGTGGGCTAAGTTTAGTAAAGATATATCGGTTTTTGCTCAATTTATTGTGTTAACAGCCGAGCGGAAGGACAGACGGTGGACTGTGTATAAAAACTGGGCGTGGCTTCCACCGATTTCGGCCATTTTCACAGAGAACAGTTACCGTCATAGAATCTATGTACCTACCAAATTTGAGAAGGATTGGTAAATTTTTGTTCGACTTATGGCATTAAAAGTATTCTAGACAAACTAAATGAAAATGGGCGGAGCCACTCCCATTTTGAAATTTTCTTTTATTTTTGTATTTTGTTGCATCATATCATTACAGGAGTTGAATTTTGACTTAATTTGCTTATATACAGTAAAGATATTAAATTTTTTGTTAAAATTTGAATTTAAAATTTTTTTTTTTAAAAAGTGGGCGTGTTCTTCATCCAATTTTGCTAATTTTTATTTAGCACATATATAGTAATAGTAGCAGCGTTCCTGCCAAATTTCATCATGATATCTTCAACGACTGCCAAATTACAGCTTGCAAAACTTTTAAATTACCTTCTTGTAAAAGTGGGCGGTGCCACGCCCATTGTCCAAAATCTTACTAATTTTCTATTCTGCGTCCTAACGTCAACCCATCTGCCAAGTTTCATCGCTTTAATTGCCTTTGGCAATGAATTATCGCATTTTTTCGGTTTTTCGAAATTTTCGATATCGAAAAAGTGGGCGTGGTTATAGTCCGATATCGTTCATTTTAAATAGCAATCTGAGATGAGTGCCCAGGAATCTACACACCAAATTTCATCAAGATAGCTCAAAATTTACTCAAGTTATCGTGTTAACGGACGGACGGACGGACGGACGGACGGACGGACATGGCTCAATCAAATTTTTTTTCGATCCTGATTATTTTGATATATGGAAGTCTATATCTATCTCGATTCCTTTATATATGTACAACCAACCGTTATCCAATCAAACTTAATATACTCTGTGAGCTCTGCTCAACTGAGTATAATAATCCTTGCGCTCCAATGGACAGTGATCCGGATTTTATTAAAAACAACGAATTGATCCATTGCATGTTAAATTTCTATCGGGATTTGGATCACTGCCCATTGGAACGCGGGGAATTTTGCAATTCATATTTACGTCGCATAATAACTTAATACCTTGCAAAAATTCGTGCGATTAATCCCTTAAAAGTGCGGTCCACGATTGGGGTATACAATATTGATCCCCTCTTGCTCCTTTTGAGTATAGTTGGGATTAGTTAGTTTGAAATTTATGTAGCTAATTTTAAGAAACAATAAGAAAAAGACAACGAAGTGCTTAAAATAAAAAATTTTATTTAAGATATTTAAGAATTTTTGGGCTTAATACCGGTAAAAAATAATTGTTATTAAATTATTATTTTTGTTTATTTGGAAAAACGGAAAAGGTGGAAACATTTACTGGCATATTGCGATGGTAACATTTCGAAAACCGCCACGTCATCAAAGCCAAGCAATTTCGTAATGCTTTTATTTATTTCACCAGGTGTCACCGGGGATCGAACCACGGTCAAACTGCTGAAAACACAGTCGCCTAACCATTGAGCTATTGTGTTGTATTTGCTTTCTTTGCTAATTTAGGTTTTATCCCATTTTCACGCTTTCGCACAATTTGAGACATTCTGTCTTTCCATTAATTTGTACTAGGCGTGCTTTTGCTTTTTCGTATGAAAACGAACCAACCTAATAAAACCGTACTCCGGCAGTTTTATCTCAAAAATGTCTCATGCATATACAACTTGTATGAAAATAACCGAAATTAAATGAACTGCGTAAAAAGCTAACTTGACCGCCAATTTTGTTCTGCGAGACATTTCGGTTTGAC
This sequence comes from Eurosta solidaginis, assembly GCF_040869045.1. Taxonomy (NCBI): domain Eukaryota; kingdom Metazoa; phylum Arthropoda; class Insecta; order Diptera; family Tephritidae; genus Eurosta; species Eurosta solidaginis. The sequence goes on from NC_090323.1 coordinate 143,679,935, forward strand.
GTTTCGTGTATGTTCGTGCCCCATAAGGCAGTTCAGAGTTTTGTGCAATCATATTGAAAAAGTTGCAATATCAAAAAGGTACGGATTGTGAACAACTTTTTTCACTTTTTAATTTTTTGACAGTTGCTGATTTCGTATTCGGAGTTGGAAAAAAAATACTACGGCTTTGGTGTTGCGTATTTGCAATTACGTAGCAAATGCATAGTCGTAAATTTTGTTAGGGTGTTGTGCAAATATACTACAACAGTTGGCAAATGCAATGATGCTGGCCCATTAGCACAAAATCCTGAACTCCTCTCATATGTTTCATCATCAGAATTTGCTTTTGTTTTATTTTTCTACAATATCAATTAAAAAAAAAATAAATAAAAGTATTGGTGTAGAAATTTATAAAATGGATAGGGATTGCCATACGATAGAAAGAGAACTTGTCTGACAGTACCCATAGGTGAAGAAAGAGGGCTTGTCCGACTGTTCCCGAAGGAGTACAATTGATCTCTCCACAGGCCATGCTCAGATAAAAGAGATCACTTCAAAACCCATATTAACAGATCAAAACTGACTATAGTCGCATATTTATTTGCGACTCATCCCAGATTCAACAATCCTAATTGCATTTTTTGCAGGCTACTTAAATACCAACATTAAATTAAATATATACACATAGTACAAACTTACTTAAACTAATTAGGTATGTACATTAGCGGATACTATTTCACTTTCCACTTATAGTAAATGGTTTGTAGTGACGTGGAAGTATACATAATAACATGATATGTAAGTTTATGGGCGTGTGCATTTATGTTTGTAAAGTTAAACGTTTGCCACTCTTTCCAATTTTCCCGCGTACTTTCTGTGAATTTTCCCAAGCTCATATATAAAGCTTACTTCGTAAGGTAAACAGTATATGGTTAATATGTGTATATAGCATGTACTTACTTACACGCCTATTTAAAGCATGAATGCAAATGCATATACCTAAGCATGTACTTAATATAAATGCATGCCATTGAGATTGCTCTGTGCATTAACTTGCAACATTTCAATAATTTCAAGGCAACTGAAAATAAACCTTCACTTTCTATGAGTTAAAAGCTTGGCTATTCAGGTAGAGGTATGAAGTGCTTAAGTACATAAGTATGTAAGTACTTACATATTATACTAAGTTAAGAAGATTTTTTAAAATTTGTACATATAAACAAATGAACTGAAAATAGAAATCTTGCTGCTACTTTCACAACGCCGATATTATAAATAACAAAAACAAAACTAAGCTCGGTATATGTACCGCCAGGAGATTTAGGCCCAGCTTCCAATTTCCATCGTGCCCCGTTTTAATGTCTCCCATAAATTATCGGGACCGGATCGACTCCGAATGGCGTCTGCAACGCAGATGAATTTTGACTGAGAAGGTTTTGATGGCAGAATAAAACTCGGAGTTTTTGCCAAACCACTGTGATGCGGCTTAATGTACACCGGTCTCTTATAAATTTTTTTGTGAATACAAAAAATATATCTATCTCATCCAAAGAATATAAATCGTCATCATTAATAGGCAGTTAACCATCTAGTTGATTTTGGTCCTTGTCTAGTTGTGTAACAAGTTAGTTGAGAGCACCAAAACAATTCAAGTCTACAACACTTATCCCTTCCAGCTGAGTGGAAGGATCTTCCTTCCGTTGATTTCAAATACGGTTGCATATAAGAATACTTTCTGAGCAGAAACGCCTTCCTCCATTCTGCCCGTGTTGTGCTTATATATATTTCGGTGATATGCATAGTCAAAGCTGATGGCTGTTAGAAGTGAGTCAAACCACGTTAACTGTGTCAATGTCTTTTCATTGATTTTCTGGAAAATGGCAACTAATACTTAAACCCATGATACAAATGTAGAGAGGCAGTTCCACATCTTCTTCTTGATTACCATTGCCACCATTTGACATAAACTTTGTTTTGACATTCCCTTTTGAAATAGCGTTACCATATTGTTTAATTTGTAGACGGATAAATAAATCAAATACCACCGCTGATGAAGGCTTAGCACCCTTCGAAATGGATCTATCTGCGCAGCTATGGCAGGTCTTTTGAAAAATTTTCTACTTACTATTCCAAAAAAAAAAAAATTTTTTTCAATTATAGAAAAATTAAAAAATAATAATTATCATTAGAAAAAAATTATTGTTGAGCTCGAAGCAAACCTTGAATAAATTAAATATCCTTAAAAAAATTCCAAATTAACAAGCAAGTTTAAAAAGATGTTCTTGATACCACCGCAAACAGACATCACGGTTTATTTTCCACTATTGGGTCTTAAGCCTTTGCTAAGACAAGCCACTTGTCACTGTGAGCGCTTAAGTCTACTATGTAGGTGAGTAATTTGGCGTTTTTAGGCGTGAATTGCGTTGAGGAACCAAATAGAGATCCCTATTTCCCTACTCAATTCATTAGATATAATGCTGTTAAGTTAATATCAATACTTTGAAGGGTTTGAAGGAGTTTTTCCAAACTTTCAAATGCAGGCCATGAATCCCATGCATGTTAAAGTCTGAGGACCGACCAAGGTTGTTTACTTCTAAATCCTTTTTGATTTAAAATCCATCTCAAATCAAAGATACTTTTTATTTGATTTTTCAGCCAAAGATAATTTTTACACCTTTCGTGCAAATGGAGGGGTACATAAAGTTTAGACCGGATCTCAGAATTGTAAGCCCTTAGAGGAGAAGAGATATACCCACCGATAAAATGCGGAAATTATCAAGATGATACTCTGAATTGATTTTTCCATGTCCGCCTGTCTGTTCCAACGCAAACTAGGCCTTCAATTTTGATATGTTTTGATGAAATTCAGTGAGCGGTTCCTGATTAGATTTGTTTGGAATCGACCAGATAAGAAAACAATAGCATATGTTCCAATTCGAATGAAATTTAGCACATCTTATTTTTAGACCAGAGTTTATCATATTCTGTCCGGCCAACTTGATATGAAATATGAAAGAATTGTATAAAACGATCGACTTATTGAACACAGTTTGAATAACACTCGAAATTACGGGCTTTATCAAGTTGCTCTCTCTAGATCCCCCATATTCCATGAAATAAAGCATGAGGCACGTATTTTAGGTCTTGCACTACAGAATAGCTCCTGCTCCATGAGGAACTTGGCCCTGAATGAAAGAGAAAAACGGTACTGATAGGTACTGGGAGTGGAAGGGAGATCAGGTTACATGTTACAACTCCAATTCGCATCCGAAACGTCACCAGATGTCACATGGAGGTAGAGTGAAAGTACCTGCAACAATAACAGTTATTTTGGGATAAAGCCTATGTGTAAAATAAAAAATATAAAGTATTTTTGTATGAGTTTTAAGCGAGGATTACCCTTATTGCTTTTTCATGTATGAAAACATTTATTTGAAGAAATTTTCAATTTTATAATTATTTAATGATTTGGGAAAAATTTAAACAACGTTACATCAGGACGGACAAGGCGACAACTGTTTCGATTATACCTTGTAAATCTCTTCAAATCCTTTTTTCCCGGGGGGAACCCGCACTCCTACGATGGTTGAAGTGTTACAAACGCATTCAGCCACGTCATGCCTTGTTATTGTAAAACTTATCCCAATTGCCTTCTTTAAATATTTTTAGAAAACTTTGCAATTTTTCTCTAATATCGATAATTGTAATATTTTTCTTTCATCAGCTTTAAGCAATTGTCTTCACTTTCTGGCTTGACTTATATTTGGAGGTCCGCTTAATTCAACCATTATTCATAAATTTAGAAACAATGAAATTCTTCTTACAATCTTTACTGTTGAAGCTGAAGAGGCTTATTTCAATTTTTTCCTGCTGTTAAGCATACACAATAAACAATGTGGCCAATCTCAGTTTAATAAAAAGATGAAACAAAATGTGTAACACTTCCTTTATATAAGTGGATCGAAACGCATCGGATAATTTGCCCTTAAATACAGACATAATTCTGATGAATTTTGATTTTAAAATGTTAATAAAAGTTATGGTAAACAGCTTAACAGACAAAGCAATAAAAGTCTCAAATGACAAAGAATGCTGCAAATAAAAAAGCGATTCAACATTCACTCAACCCTTTGAGAATTGTTTTCTTTTGTTTATTGGTCGGTTTGACATTGACTTATTATTTGTACTATTAAAGCACTAACGTTTGTGCAAACATATGTAGGTATATATGTATGTATATGCGTGTCTGTATGTAAACAAGTATGCCGTAGGGTAAGCTGTGCGCTGAATTAAAAAAAGACCTCACATTTTTCATTTAATTATTTCCGATGTGTGAGCATTAAAAGTAACAAAAAATATATAATTTATTACACAGCGCAATGTTGATAGTGAACTATAATGGGTGGACAAGAATGTGTTTAAGAATTTTAAAAGACATGCAGCCCAATTCTAAACGAAAATTCCGTGCGAGTTTTTTTCCCTTCTCCCATTCCTCGTATTCTCAATAAAAATTCCGTGAGAGTTTTTTCACTTCTCCCTTTCCTCGTATTCTGAACAATGTTCGAAAAAGCGGAAACCGGTTATGGGAGAAAAGTAGGTATTATGAATGTGAGTGAGAGGGAGATTTTTCCTTCATTTTAAAAGAAATTCCCGGCAAAAATCGCGAGTACTCCATGCATGCATGTATGGAGTACTCGCTATGGACCAAGCGAGTGCTCCAAAATTAACCACAATTCATACAAAAAATATGGTCCAATTAACATTGCGATGTCCTAGGACCGGACCATATACTCCAGCTCCGCATTACATCAGAGTAATCCATGGAGTACCCACAGTCCAATAAACATCGTGTAGTGATTACAATCGTTAAAAACGAGCAATGATCGGCTTACAACATGTTCGCGTAGAAACATGAGTTGGTCCATCGCTGCATTACAGTGGAGTAGAATGGTAAGTACTCCAGTGGACCACGCCATCGATTTTTGCAGGGTTGTTCACTTGATAAGCTGAAAGGAACGCTTCATAAAAATGTAAGTAAATTGTATTTTTTGAATTGAAAATTATTTATTTTATTAGGTATGTAATAAATAAAATAATATTCTCTTATATTACTTTTGATTTCAGGTCTAAAAGTACAAATAAGCAACAGATAGAACTACTAATCGATTTGATGCAAAGTCATCCGGAAATTGCGCAAGGTTGTTTTAAAGGAGGCAAAGAAGCCTTACACAGATTTTGGCGTAAAGCTGAGGAAGAGCTGAACTCAGCCGGACCACCAGCAAAATGCATTGCAGAATGGAAAAAGGTGCTTATTTTTATGAAAAAGTTGTATACATACAAGCTGACTAAACTTATGTGTTCTAGGTGTGGGCTGATCAAAAAAAATACGTGCGTCAAAAAGCAGCGAACAACCATAAGAGTTCCAGAGGCACTGGCGGTGGCCCAAATAACGAATACAAGTTTTCCACAACAGAAAGGGCATTATTTGAGTTGATCGATATGAAGGAATCCGTGGAGGGAGTGGGAAATAAATTTGGACTGCCATCTAGGAAGAAGATATTGCAGCAAATTGATGGCAACATTCAAATTGAAGATGGAACTACAGTTAGGGAAAGTGGTGTTGTGGACGACATTGTCCAAGTGAGTGAATGTGAGTTAGCTAACGGATTTGAGGAATTGAGTGAGACTTTGGTAGGGATTGATTGTGAGGTATTGCATGATGACCCAGTTATTAGTGTTTGAATGAACGAGAGCCCCCCAAATGCTTTGATTGAAAGGCCCACTTCCTCAAAAAGAGTGCCATCTAAGAGATCTTCCTCTGACATTCTTCAAGAAGAATTGTCAATTCAACGCTAGCTCTGTGATACCATAAAAGGTGCAGTGTCAGATTCCACTGATCAAAAAGAAAATATTAAAAAAATATATAGGGCGATTGACAAAATATATGCAATTAATAAAAAGCATTATAAGGAAATGGAAAAATTAAAAAGAGAGGAAATAGATGAATTGAAAAGGCATAATTTAGTAATGGAAAATCTTATGCTCCGCCAGCTAGAAAAATAATAGAAAAATACCTAGTCGCATGACACTTGTATATAGTAAGCTACCTGAATTTGTGATTTTTTTAATAGTCTTTTTAATATTTACTAAAATATAAGACTAGTATATTTTTTTAATATAAATTATTTTTTATTTTATTTCATAGTAGTATTAATATCAGTATTATACATGCTTACGTGAACTATTTTTATTTTGTAGACTATAATATTACTTAATTTAAGACTGTGTTATGACGAGCAAAAAAAACTATTTGTGATATTTCAATTTTTTGTAAGAAAATGAGACTGAAACTCTTTAGTAGGAATTAAGTAAAATGTACTAAATTGTGATACCTGAATTTAAAGGCAGAAAAAATGAATTTAAAACAGAAAATAAAATATTAAACTCAAAGTATGTGTTTTCATTCCTTAAAATTTATAGCGAGCTTCCAATGTTGTTTCGTATGTTTTGCGCTGCGTTCAAATACTGAGGCGAAGTCAAGGGTATTAAATCTTGATTTCTGTTTTGAGTTGCCTGCTCTTCTGTGGATTGTACTTCTGTCATATCTGTGTATGGCTTGAAATGTATGCATATGTTGTGCAGCGCGCAGCACACGTTTACAATTTTTGCTGCTTTTTTTGGAGTGTAATGTAATTCCCTTGCACCAAGGAGACACCTCCATCGATTTTTCAGCACCCCATTGGTTCGTTCAATAATGTTGCGACACTTCGAATGGGCTTCATTAAATTTCATCTGTATAGAGCCTTCGTCGGGACTCCGATGTGGTGTCATAAGCCATGGTTCTAAAGGATACCCGGCATCACCTACTTTAAAAAGTCTTATATCAATACAAATATTTACATTTTGAATATTTTATTATTACCCAGTAACCAAAAATTGGCTTCACGTTGCAAATACTGATCTTCAAGGTGAGTTCTCAATTCACTCACATTCCAAATAAAGGAGTCATGAGAGGCACCGGGATGGGAAGCATCAACGTACCGAATTTTCAGCTCATCGTCGCACATCTAAGAAAATACAATACCATAGTCAAATATATTTCAATTGAACTATTATAAATAGCTTACCAACATTACATTTAAGCTGTAGTAGCCCTTCCTATTGTAGTAGAGATGCTTGTTTTCCGCGGGTGCGATGATACGGACATGAGTTCCATCAATGCAGCCGATAACACTGGGAATACCATGCTTCACGTAAAATGCACGTGAAATTCTTCTTCTTTCGTCGCTGCTCATTGGCACACTTATCCATCTTTCGCACAATTCACTTTCAAAGGTCTCAACGACTTCGTCCAGAACTTTGCTGAAGGTGGGTTGCGCTAAAGAAACGTCCACATATTTTCCGATTCCTGTTTGATACCCACCTTCAGCAAAAAATCTTAAAACTGCACTCAGTTTCACAAGCGGCGATATCGCAAATTGTTTTTTGCGATGCCGTGTGTGCGATGTGAGAAATTCCAACAAATACCGAAATGCAGGTTTGTTAACCCTATAATACTTTTGAAATCTGTAAATTCCAGAAATTTAATGAAATATAAAAGCAAAACAGAAGATGTTCTAATACTTACAACGATTGTGGCAACTCCAACGGGTTGGTACTATCGCGCAACCTTCTTCTTATAGTCCTCTGTTGGTGTTGCTGGGAACCTTCTTCATCAATCATTTCGTTCACAACCATATGAAATGCAATACTATTCATTTTTTATGTATATTTTTCTTTAATTTACGATAAATTCGTCAAAAGACACTAAACTTTATTTTCTTAAACCAAAGCAGAAATGCGTAATGAACTGTCAGATGGTAAAACAGCTGACTTCGAATATTCGAAATTCCTATTCCCCAATTTTTCTTCTCCCTAGGAGAAAATAATTGGAGGAATTTTTCCGCGGGAATAAAAAAATCCGCGAGAACAAAATTCCGCGAGAATATTTAGAATTGGTATGATGGTCTTTGTCGTTATACATAGATGGGATTTAAACATCTCAACCTTTGTTGAAAACAGAACTTCAAAACTGTGCACGTAAGATTTGTCTAAATATTTGAAGAAAAAATATGTTGCTTTTTTCGATAATTGAGTTTTACATACCAATTAACATATTTTGCATTGAAATATATTTTTGAGATATTCCTGTATTTATAAGGCTCATTTGTAGCGTGAATAAGATCAAAGTTTACTTGGTGAAACTAGTGCGCGATCACGTGTTGCGAGTGAGTCTCCAAATGCTGTCACTGAACTAGAAAGTCACGATTGATACAAAAGCTTTGATTAGCGCCAAGATTGAAAAAAACAAGGCGAGATATTCTTCCTAAGAGATTTGGGCCGAGCTTCTCTTCCAATTTACATTATGCTCATTTTTTTTATTTTCCCTTACAAATTGGCGGGACGACACTTTTCTCCAAGAAGCTTTTTCTGCTTAGAAAAACCCTTTCCTAATTGAAAAAACGTTTCCAAAAATGTTTGATGTTGCTCTGCCCGGGACTTGAGCCGAGGTCCTTCGATGTGGTTGGCGGAGCACACTACCACCACACCATCTCAACAATTTGATGTGAAAATCGCCTGCTTGTTGCATTAAGTAATTATTTGACCTTAGCGATGCTACAAATTAGCCTTATACGTAAGAGTATATCTTCAAAAAACTTGTCAATGCATAATATTGCAATAAATTTTAAGAATTCCTGATTATTGTGCACCTTCCGTTTTAGTTCGAATCGCTGAACATTAGTGAAAATAACTCCAATATTCAATATATATAGAGGGTAAAACCCGATTAGCTGACCGAATCATGTGACAATGACTTCATAGCTTGAAGGGACATTAAAAGAAAATATGCAGATTTTTAAAACGAATATAATGACGTATCAATTCCAAAAATCGGATATATATATATATAACCGCTGCCCATTAAAGACTCGATTTTTGGAATATATATATAATAACTTTTTTTTTGCCGAGTCTTTCATGGGCAGCGGTTTGTCAAGCGTCGCGATCTGAGACTGCTCAGCTACAGAAGAGATTTCATTAGCTAAGCGTACTACTTAAAGGGAACAGCAGCAAATGTATTATACATTAATTATTAAGAGAGGTAAGCTGCCACCGTGGTGTGATGGTAGCGTGCTCCGCCTATCACGCCGTATGCCCTGGGTTCAATTCCCGGGCAAAGCAACATCAAAAATTTTAGAAATAAGATTTTTCAATTAGAAGAAAATTTTTCTAAGCGGGGTCGCTCCTCGGCAGTGTCTGGCAAGCGCTCCGATTGTATTTCTGCCATGAAAAGCTCTCAGTGAAAACTCATCTGCCTTGCAGATGCCGTTCGGAGTCGGCATAAAACATGTAGGTCCCGTCCGGCCAATTTGTAGGGAAAAATCAAGAGGAGCACGACGCAAATTGGAAGAGAAGCTCGGCCTTAGATCTCTTCGGAGGTTATCGCGCCTTACATTTATTTTTTTTTTTTATAAGAACAATCTTTTTTATAGAAAAAAGGGAGTCCGAGCTATCAAATGTGTTTGAATGAGAGTTATAATCGTGGCATAAACGCCGCAAAGGTTCATTTTTTTCGAAATTCGTTCTACATTGTTTCAGCAGAAGAGGTTTGAAGTGTCTCGATGTCCGAGAAGGAACGCGAAAGTTCACGAAGTAACATGAAAAAAAAAAATTTCGGCTTTATTTCGAAGGACTAAAAAAAAATTTTCCGAAACATTAATATAGTTAGGCTTCATATTTAGGGGCGGACTTTTGCAACTTTTTTTGCGACCCGGTCTATCGCGCATGCGGCTCTTAAAATACTTAACTAGACGCAAAGGCATGTTCATACGAAAACTATTATTCTCAGCAGACTTTGAAGATCCGATTCAGTAGAAGAAATGAAAAATGCGCAAATTTGGAAAAGTTTTATATTACGTTATTAAACAATGCAATATTTTATGCTCGGCTAAAAGTTTTCAGGGACGAACCGTTACTTGCTCTTGAAACTGGCTTGGTTATATATTAGAGTTAGTTTACAAAAATTTAATAACTACAAGAAAACAATGATAACAGAAAAATCTGCGATTCTGCTCGCTGAACTTTCGTCGAATCAGCCATACACATTTCCAGTTAAACAGCAGCAAACGTATTATACATTAATTATTAAGAGAGGTAAGAACAATCTTTTTTATAGAAAAAAGGGAGTCCGAGCTATCAAATGTGTTTGAATGAGAGTTATAATCGTGGCATAAACGCCGAAAAGGTTCATTTTTTTCGAAATTCGTTCTACATTGTTTCAGCAGAAGAGGTTTGAAGTGTCTCGATGTCCGAGAAGGAACGCGAAAGTTCACGAAGTAACATGAAAAAAAAAAATTTCGGCTTTATTTCGAAGGACTAAAAAAAAATTTTCCGAAACATTAATATAGTTAGGCTTCATATTTAGGGGCGGACTTTTGCAACTTTTTTTGCGACCCGGTCTATCGCGCATGCGGCTCTTAAAATACTTAACTAGACGCAAAGGCATGTTCATACGAAAACTATTATTCTCAGCAGACTTTGAAGATCCGATTCAGTAGAAGAAATGAAAAATGCGCAAATTTGGAAAAGTTGTATATTACGTTATTAAACAATGCAATATTTTATGCTCGGCTAAAAGTTTTCAGGGACGAACCGTTACTTGCTCTTGAAACTGGCTTGGTTATATACTAGAGTTAGTTTACAAAAATTTAATAACTACAAGAAAACAATGATAACAGAAAAATCTGCGATTCTGCTCGCTGAACATTCGTCGAATCAGCCATACACATTTCCAGTTAAACCATTCCCGAAAATTCTATAGGCCGGCTTTCAATAGTTTTTTGTGCACCCGTTATTAATGTGCAGATATCGAATTACAACAAACTACTTACAAATGTACATAAACGTACATATGTATGTATCTACAAACATAAATGCATACAAATGACATCAGTAATTTTTTTTTGTTGTACAGAATTGTCTGACAACTATGCGGAAATATTAACGATTACCAGAAGCTGTCATTTCATCCAGCACTCCTCCTCAATAGCGAAATTCAATTATTGCTTAACAGCGGAAAATATCTGTATAAATATGTTCGTATGCATATTCTTTATTGAAAACGCGCTATAATAAATGATTATGAAAATATTGTGGCATCATAAAGTTTTAACTATGTATGTTTTAGTCACTTAATTACGAATAACAACATAAATTACAAATAAATAAATTCCTAATAAAAAGCTCCTAAAATGCAGTAAAAATAATTTAAAGTGAGAGCTTAGGGCAAGCCGAGTTTTGCGGTTTGGGTGGTAAATAACATACCTTTCCCCTTTTGAACATATATCACACCTAGATGAAAACAGCGATAATCTCAAAAACTCGTAATGTTCAAAAAACGCGAATAACGGAATGCCTCCCCCATTTGAGCCAATGAAACTGTTGTGGTTTTGTTTATCCAATAACTAGGGAAATGAAAACTAGGTTCTTAGTTCTTTAATTAAACCATTCCAATATTACAAAGTGTTACAAATTACTAATTTATTGGCAGAAATTGCTTTAGGCCTTTTATAGCGACCGAAAAACCTGTTGTTGAAAAACTTCTGTTAGGTGATTATTAGGGCGGGTCAAATTGTATGGGGAAAAAACTTCAGGTGCACAACCAGTTTCTGAATCTATGGGTCATACTGAGTAATATTGTCCATGGGACCATAGGTCTGAAATGAATTTCGAGCCTCCCTAATCAAGGCAGAAAATTTTGATATAAAATTTTCTAACAAAATTAGGGAGGCTCGAAATTCATTTCAGACCTCTTTTTTATTTTTTATTTATTTTATTTATTACGACTCTTAGAGCATAGATCAACACTGAAAAATATTATTGCATTAATTAACAATAATTAACAATATGTACTATGAAACATGAGTTTGAATTTGTATTTGAAACATGTAACACAAATCCATTCGAATCCCAATATTTATTTTATATTCATTGACTTCGCGTGAGCATATAATCTTTCCTTAAATAAGTTATTATCACAATTCTTAATATTTGCAGGTAATTCGTTGAAACATTTTAACCCACTGTAAAAAAGGCTATTTTTTTCATACTCCGTTTTGTAATTAGGTAATTTAAAATCATTTGTCCTCTTCGTATTTCTGTCATGAACCTCGTAGTTAAATTTAATATTTGTTTTTAGATAATCAGGCAAATTTCCGGTTTTTATTTTGTATATAAACTTCATACTGTGGAAAAATATTTGCTGTTTTACGCTCATCCAATTCAAACTTTGTAGCATATCTTTAATGGGGGTATCAAAACGTTTCCCTAATATAAAGCGCAAAGCTTTATTCTGCATTTTTTGTAGTTTATCGATTTGCGAATCTTTCAAGATAAAGAAAATAGTAGAGCAATATATGAAGTATGGCTCAATTATGGATCTATAAATTTTTGCTTTGTGATAACTATTCAAGTTTCTACAGGTTCTTTGAATGAAATACATTTTTTTGCCATTTTACCTGTTATATAATTAACATGGTCATCGTCTGCACCTTTTCAATTTTAGTATTACTTATATTAATAGTTTCAAAATGAGCAATATTCTTCCTTGTTATTACCATATATTTAGTTTTTTTCAATATTAATTTTTAGTCTGTTACCACACAGCCAAATATAGAGAGCATCTAAATCACTTTGTAGTTTTTTTCTTATTTCATGTTCATTCCTACCATTTATGGAAATTAGTGCATCATCCGCGAATAGTTGTATGGTACTGAATTTCAATATAGACTTATAATCATTAATATAAATATTAAATAAAATTGGAGCTAGCATAGAGCCTTGGGGCAAAGCAATCTTAACGTGAACTTCCTCCGATAATGCTGAACCAATTATTGTTCTTTGCCTTCGGTTTGTTAAGAAATTATCAAACCAGTCTAACTCAATGTCTTTAATACCAATGCTTGATAATTTTTCTAATACTATTTTCTGATCGATAGTTTCAAAGGCTTTTTGAGATCAATGAAGGCTGCAATAATCGACTTTTTGTTATTAAGTTCTTCTTTCCATTCATCTATAACCATGTTAAAAGCTGTTTCGCAAGAATGATTTCGTCGAAATCCTGACTGTTGAGGTATAAGTATCTTATTATTTTCTAAATATTGAACTAATTGACTTTTAACTACCAGCTCTAAAATTTTCTCATCACTGGACAAAGTATTTATTGGTCTCAGCTCCTCTGCTTTAATAGTATTTGCAACTTTTTCTATTGGTACTATAGTCGAGGTTTTCCAAATGGTTGGAAATATGCCACTGCTTAAACATTCATTTATAATTTAAGCATAGAAAAAAGCTAAATAGGGTATTGAGTCTTTCACAACACCATCTGATAACAATTTTTTTCCACCTCTTTTGGCTTTAAATTTACTGACAATTTTTAATACGTCATCCGTGCTAACTTGGTCAAATTTAAAGACACAATTAGTTAGACTAGGTATATTGGCTTCTCTATCAAATACTTCTATATTACTACAAATGTCTTGGATGCTATCTACAAAATATTTATTTAAATTGTTGGCAATTTCCGATTCATTATCATATATTAAACCATTTATTACTATTTTCTTTATTGATGAAGTTTCCTTTCCCATACTTATTGCCAGTTTCAAATGTTTCCACATCATTTTACTATCATGGCTATTACTATTTATTTTATGTTCCATATGTTTGACTTTTTTAATTTTCACAAGCTCTTTGTATTTTTATACTCAGTTGAGCAGAGCTCACAGAGTATATTAAGTTTGATTGGATAACGGTTGGTTGTACATATATAAAGGAATCGAGATAGATATAGACTTCCATATATCAAAATAATCAGGATCGAAAAAAAATTTGATTGAGCCATGTCCGTCCGTCCGTCCGTCCGTCCGTCCGTTAACACGATAACTTGAGTAAATTTTGAGGTCTCTTGATGAAATTTGGTATGTAGGTTCCTGAGCACTCATCTCAGATCGCTATTTAAAATGAACGATATCGGACTATAACCACGCCCACTTTTTCGATATCGAAAATTTCGAAAAACCGAAAAAGTGCGATAATTCATTACAAAAGACCGATAAAGCGACGAAACTTGGTAGATGAGTTGAACTTATGGCGCAGAATAGAAAATTAGTAAAATTTTGGACAATGGGCGTGGCACCGCCCACTTTTAAAAGAAGGTAATTTAAAACTTTTGCAAGGTGTAATTTGGCAGTCGTTGAAGATATCATGATGAAATTTGTCAGGAACGTTACTACTATTACTATATGTACGCTTAATAAAAATTAGCAAAATCGGGGAAGGACCACGCCCACTTTTAAAAAAAAATTTTTTTTAAAGTAAAATTTTTACAAAAAATTTAATATCTTTACAGTATATAAGTAAATTCTGTCAACATTCAACTCCAGTAATGATATGGTGCAACAAAATACAAAAATAAAAGAAAATTTCAAAATGGGCGTGGCTCCGCCCTTTTTCATTTAATTTGTCTAGGATACTTTTAACGCCATAAGTCGAACAAAAATTAACCAATCCTTTTGAAATTTGGTAGGGGAGTAGATTTTACGACGTTAACTTTTTCTGTGAAAATGGGCGAAATCGGTAGATGCCACGCCCAGTTTTTATACACAGTCGTCCGTCCGTCCGTCCGTCTGTCCGTTAACACGATAACTTGAGTAAATTTTGAGGTATCTTCTTGAAATTTGGTATATATGTTCCTGGGCACTCATCTCAGATCGCTATTTAAAATGAACGATATCGGACAATAACCACGCCCAATTTTTCGATATCGAAAATTTCGAAAAATCAAAAAAGTGCGATAATTCATTACCAAATACGCATTAAGCGATGAAACTTGGTAGGTGAGTTGAGCATATGACGCAGAATAGAAAACTAGTAAAATTTTGGCCATTGGGCGTGGCACCGCCCACTTTTAAATGAAGGTAATTTAGAAGTTTTGCAAGCTGTAATTTGGCAGTCGTTAAAGATATCATGATGAAATTTGGCAGGAACATTACCCTTATTACTTTATGTCTGCTTAATAAAAATTTGCAAAATCGGAGAAAAAAATTTTTTTTAAATTCAAATTTTAAAAGAAGAGTTAATATCTTTACAGCATATAAGTAAATTATGCCAACATTCAACTCCAGTAATGATGTGGTGCAACAAATTACAAAAATAAAAGAAAATTTCAAAATGGGCGTGGCTCCGCCCTTTTTCATTTAATTTGTCTAGGATGCTTTTAATGCCATAAGTCGAACAAAAATTAACCAATCCTTGTGAAATTTGGTAGAGGCTTGGCTCCTAGGACGATAACAGTAACACCTTTCATTTGATACCCATATCGTACAAACAAATTCTAGAGTCAGCCCTGGTCCACCTTTATGGCGATATCCCTAAATGGCGTCCATCAATAGAACTATGGCCTACTCTCTCTTAAAATACTCTTTAATACCTTCCATTTGATACACATGTCATACAACCACATTCCAGGGTTACCCTAGGTCCATTTTCCTACATGGTGATTTCCCTTATTTTGTCTCCATAGCTCTCAACTGAGTATGTAATGTTCGGTTACACCCGAACTTAGCCTTCCTTACTTGTTTTTTATGTTTCTGTACTCATCCCATTCTCCTGAAGTTTGCGCCAGTTTATACAGTTAAAATTTATATTTGTTCATATTGGCTAACTCATTGTCATACCATTTATTCATTAATTTTAATTGAAAAAGGTTCCTATGGTCCCATAGGCAATATTACTCAGTATGACCCATAGATTCAGAAACTGGATGTGCCTTTTCAACAATAAATTTGACCCGCTCTAGTGATTATTTATTCCTTTTATGCTTTGTCCTTAAATTTGTTTATCATAATTGAGCATGCTGTAATGCCTGATTTATATATTAACGCGGTGTTACCGCATTGTACGAAACGTACGAACATATTTTGGGGCATTCCACATTAACTATACATTTTTACAACGTCTGTTTTCGCTGATTAGTTAACGTATTAGTAAATTCAATATACATTTCGTTAGGTATTGAATTGGAAATAACGGAGGTATTAGTAATCTCAAAATTAAAGATTTTTGAGTTAGCTGCTTATTTATCTAAGTGTGCGATATTAAAGGAAATACGTCAGCCTTTGACTGCTGCGCAGTCTGACAAAAAATAATTGAAATATAGTTAAAAGTATTGCACCATATATTTCCTTATATTACTCCTTTGCGTACTCTTATTCATTTACTTCTACCCCCACCTCCTCTCCTTCCTAGTACTATCGGTCTTACTCTTATTCCTCTTAATTCGCTTTCTCTCATGCTTCTTTATCTCTGACTTTTACTATTCGTCATTATCTTCTTTAACTTTTCCCCTACTTATCGTGATTTTCGTTTTTCTTCTCTTACTCTTAACATGTTGTTCCCCTATTTCCCTTACCCTTCCTCTTCCCCTTCCTTTCATCTCACTCCACCTCTTTTTCTGCTATTTATATATTGGTGCCCTCGCTGTCGTTCCGTTTCGTCAAACACAACCATTTTTTCGGTCTCCTCCTCCCTTTTCTTTTTCCTCCATTTCCTTATCCTATTCTTGTACTTCTCCCCTAGCACTTCACTTATATCTCTTCTCACCCAACTACTCTCATTTGCTTTCTCACAGTTCTCCCATCTCACATCTTCCACACCTCTCTCACTTGGCCTGGCCCTCTCAATTATCGTCTCAAGATATGATCACTCTACGAAGGTGATATTTCGAATTTTGAGACGCATATATCCAAGAAGCTTCAAGTATAATTGGCTTGGAGTTAATAATTGAAATTATGCACATATATATGATCACTAACCTGGGTTGATTTGTATGGACGAAAGTTAACCGATATCGCGTCATCGATTTTTCGATAGGACTTGAGCTCAGGAAAAAAGTTCCACTACGCACACCCAAAAAAATAATATTCTAGCCCATGAACCAATAAACAGATCCCGCATTAAAAAATGAGAGAGCAAAAAATCATAGTTAGTCGTGAAATAAATTTTCTCGGCGTAATACTGTTTTCACACAGAAACTTAATGATCTCATTTCACCTTCTAATGAAATCGTAAATCTTTTGCTTTCACACAGAAGTAACTGCTCGATTAGTATGAAGGATGAAATGTCAAGCGAATAAAATGGCAATGCTATATGACAGACAATCATGGCGGAACGATACAAGGTGGCAGCATGGTGACATACCTACAAACAAAAAAAATTCCATGTACTTGTGAATTCGATGGACAAATGTCAAAATCGTACTGCGCCGGTAGTTGATGTATCAAATCAAATAAAAAAGGTTATAATCAGCTGTTCGATGCGGCCACCTTGTATCGTTCCGCCATGCAGACAATGACATTTACTTTGACAAATGACATTTTTAAGCACTGAACACACCAAAAGATAAGAAGCGGAAGGCTGCCAACAGAGTTGCATTGTGCTTTTGACTTCATTAGGTATTCGATTAGCTACTAATTAAATTATAGATTCGAATTTTGTAGGGAAGATTGAGCTCAATAAGCGTCTTAATGTAGAAAACTGCCTTTATTATTCAATAAGCCGTCTGTGTGAAAACAGTATAACATCACACTTTTGACAACATGTTTCATTATTGACGCAGTGTTCAGACTTTGTTCCAATTGGATTTTTTGCTCCGCTCTTGCCTCCTACTATATTTTTTTTATCTCAAAGATTTATTTGGGTCGAGTTGAAACCTAAATAGTATCACTACCTAATATCTTTTGGTTGAAGTTTTTCTTGTATACGTATAAAAAGCTGATAGTTTGCAAGTGACGATTGGATGAAATGACGTGAATTCTATGTTTATGTCTTCAAACATGTTTGTTCACTTTTTACTCACAGTTTTTGTACTTTTTTCGTACGGAATGAGAAAAGAAGTAGTCAAATGTAAGCCAAAAATGTGTTCGGGTGTGATCTGTAAATCCTGGCAAAATTTAACATATAGCACTTCTTGAAGTACGTTGAGTATGTGAGGTCAGCCAACCCTGTTTTGCGATAACAGTCGCCAATTGGGGGCCCAACCGAAGTAAAATCTTCCTTTAACTGTCTCTACCAACTCAGTGCAGGTTTTCTCTTTCCTCTGTTTACAAGCTGCCGGGGCGTATTCGTTTATCCGCATAACATGCCTTAGCTAGCGAAGCCTTTGGATTTTCAATCGCTGCACTATCGTCATGTCTGCGTACAGCTCATATAACTCATCATTATACCTCCTTCGACACTCGCTGTCGACGTCACGGATAGAACTGTAAACCTTCCTGAGAACTTTTCTCTCGAATACTCCAAGAGCCATTTCATCAGGACAGGTTTATGAGTGGCTTATATAGCGAGAATTTTGTTCGTCGAGAGAGGACTTTACTTTTCAATTGCCTAAAGATACACTGGTTGGCAAGTTATTCACCATTTGATTTCTAGGCCAACGTTGTTTTTGCTTTTAATGCTGCTTCCCAAATGAACGAAATCCTTTACAGTCGCGAATATATATCCGTCAACAGTGACGTAGCTACAAAGGCCACGATGACAGCAAGTACTTCGGCTTGTCCAAATTTACTGCAAGACCCACTTTTTTTGCTTCTTTATCTTCGCCTCCATGTTTGAACAGTTCGGCGGGTATTCCGTCATTACTTGGCACCTTGTGATTTTTTAGCCGTGATACTGGACTCCGGGAAGTGTTTTTCTTCACCGGCGATCGGGGTATCGGGATCGTCTTCCCCCACACTCTGTACGTCAGTTAACAGCTTGCCATTATCGTTCCTACAGGAATCTGCCCGGGTCTTGAAACCTTCTGTCATTAAAAGAGCATGAAATATGTATGGTAACCGAAAATAATAATATTTTTTCGCGATAAATATCCGGGGATATAGAATGTGGTGTGTTAATGGGAGCACTAATTGGCCATCCTACACGTTTTAGGCCGACTCCATGTGCATCTGATAAGGCAGATAACTTTTTTGCTAAGAAACATTTTATGGCAAAAAAACAATCGAAAGGTTTGCCAAGCCACCAAATAAATTTGATGTTAGTTGTCCGCCCGCTTTCAAAAAGGAAGAAAAAATATACTCCGAAAATTTAATTTTTACTCCGGCGTAGTCGTTTGCTCAGGTAACAGTTTTAAATACTCCGAACACTGGTAGAGAAATATGAAAGAAATGTAATAAATCGAAAAACTTCAAAAGCGCTACGTCATCAAACTTTTTTTTCCAAATTCGATTACAAATACAACAATTCCGGAATGCGAGATCTTGGCTTGAAATTTAATTTTTTTGACTTTTTTCGACTTTGATTTTTAAGGTTTTTTTTCATGACCTACTAAAAAATTATAATTTTTTTTTTTTCAAAAAACTGTTATCGCCAACGTTTTTACAGGGTATACATGAAAATTTTACAATCAAATGAAAATTTGTTTAGTAGGTCAACTAATCGATAGTTTTTCGATTATAAATCTATAACACGCTGATAAAAAAGTGATAGCAACCCGATACCTTTTAATAAAAAATCGATAATATGCCGATAACAATTTTGTTATACATCAATAACAAATCGATAACTTTTCGATAAATGGCCGGTAAATTTTCGCGAAGAAATCGATTACTTTTTGATAACAAATGGATAACATATCGATAATTTTTTTATTTATTTTTGATAACACATCGATAACCTCTGAATAAATAATCGATAACTGTTTGATAACAAACCGCTAGCTCGTTTACACCTGATCGATAATACAGCACAACAAACCTTTCCTTTGATTGTCTTGCAGCACTTTTCACAATTCAACATTTTCCATTTTTAGATTTTCAGCAGAAATTTGAAACTCCGGACTTTGTTTTTATTCAACTGTGTGTTTGCTGTCAATATTAATAACTACTTTTCTCTCACACTAAGTAGAGATTTGCGCGTGATATCGGGAGATGTGCAATGGTCGAACTTACATGAGATTCAGCAGAAGTTAAAAACAAATCTATCCTATCCGTTCAATACAGCTTATCAAATTTCAGAAAAGTTATAATTCTTGTATATAAAGTTCCTTTGAATACTATACATTCATCGCCCATCTCAAGCGTAGATCAAATGTACACTCTATAATACCTACATTACTTAAATACTGGCGTACATCGAAAAAAAGGCGAAGCAAAATCTATGAAGCAAAACAGAAGTTTAATAGCAAATGTGGGAGCAAATTTATACAGCGATAGCTAGAAGAGATCTTTATGTGTCAAACTAGCATATCGATGACTTTTATGATTTCATTCAGACATACATAGACATCGCCTGTCAGTGGCAACCTTTCTAAAACGTTGTGTGGCTTGGCCAAAGTATTGGTTAAATCAAGTCATCTTGAAGCATTCAATAACATTCATTATTGAGCAGCAACAGAATGAAAGATGATACTCACTGTCAGTTGCCACTTGCCGCACGCCACATTGCACATGCCACTTTTAGTGTATGCATGAATGTGTTTGAATAGAAGTGCGTGCATGCATGCTAACATATATGTCGTGACCCAGTGAGGTAAATCTCTAGTTATGTTTATGCTTCTAAAATATTCGCAAACAACCGTGAGGTGAAAGATTCTTCTAGAATTTGTCCCCGGTTATTTGTCTTTCTATAGCTCCGATTTAGTTTTAAATTTCGTAGAACCTCGGCATTGCTTCGTTAAAAGTAGCTTGACTCAAATAGATGCATTTTAAAATTGGAATTTTTACTGCTTTGCAGAAGTTAAGTATACGTGTAGTCAACGACGTGGTATCATTTTGCTATCGATATTTTAATAGTTATCTATGAGCTATGGATTTGTAGTCGACGGCTTATGGCTGTGTTATGTATTTCTTATCGGCGTGTATTCGGTTTGTTATAGATATTTTATCGATAAACGATTCGGTATATACGAATTATGGATTCGCTATCGAAATATTATCCAAGAGATATCGGTTTACTATCGAAAAGTTCTCCATGTGATATAAAAAAGTTATTCGATTTGTTATAAAAAGTCATCGATATGTTATCAAAACCAATCGAATAGCTATCGATATGTTGCCAAAACCAATCGAAAATCGATCGATATGTTATAAAAAGTCATCGATATATTTTCAAAACCTATCGAAAAGCTATCGATATGTTATAAAAAAAACATCGGTGTTGATTTTTTTCCGGAATATCACGAATTTGTTTTTGGAGTGTTATGGAAAGGTCATAGAGAAGTTATCGAGTATGTCAAAAACTTATCAAATTTTTCTATAAAAAAGATGTCTACATGTCTTCGCAAAGTTATTGATATATTATCGATTATTTATCGACAAAATATCGACACGTTTTGGAAATGTATTTGAGTTGTTATCGGAGTGTTACCAATTCATTAACGATTTACTCCGAAAGGTCATGGAATTGTTATCGAAAAGTTATCGGTGACTCATCAGTTTGTTATGAAATAGATACCAATAAAACTTCAATATAAAACCGATGACACATCTGTAAGCCGTTGTTAACAATACGATGAGAAACCAATAAGAAGCAGATGGCGCGCCGCTAACAAACCGATAGCTCGACGATAATAAGGACGTGGTACTCACGCAATTTTTTTTTTATATATTTTTTTGTTTAACTGTATGGCGTAATTTCAAACTTATTAATTTTGCAAGTTACCTCCCGAAATAAAGTTTGCCCCAAATGTATGCTTCAAAATTTAAATTTGTATAGGGTCGAGACGAACGAATACTAAAGTTTCAAAAGCATCTGCCAAGTTTTGTTGTGAATATATCGCACAACGTACACATAGGTAGACTTGAACATAGCCCAGCGAATTAAAATGCAGCGGCTGCGCTGGCTAGGCCATGTTATGCGAATGAAATATGACGCTCCGTCCAAGAAAGTGTTTCTATCGGAACCCATCTATGGAAGCAGTGGTAGAGGGCGGCCTCCACTCCGCTGAAAGGACAAGGGGGAAAACGATTTAAACTCCCTTGGTGTGACCGATTGGTGCCGGTTGGCAGAGAAACGAGGTGACTGGCGTGCCTTGCTGTACGGCGTAACCGTTTAAACGGTTAGGCGCCAATTAAGTAAGTAAGTAAGTAATATCGCACAACTTCAACTAAAGAAAGCTAAGTAAAAATTGTGAAATTTTGAAGTGATGCATACCACCGGGTTTCGAAATTGGTAATACTAAGTAATATCCCCAGTAGCCATGTAATGCAGACACTTTTCTGTCGCATCTATAGTTCAATTTTCTACAGGGCATGTATGCACTAAAATATGAACGTTTGTATATATGTTCACATGATTAAAAAATAGTGCATGGAACAAGAGTTTGGTTGCAAAAGGTTGCCGTGCCATATTGACAGCATCCCATGAATGCAGTTTCAAGTGGGAGGTCGTGACTGAAATGTTATACTATTTATACTCTTATAGAAGAACACAGAAACTTTCAAGTAGGTATGTATGGATGTGTATAACGATTGTATAACAGAATAGTGCTTTTCCTTTTACTAGTATGCATGAATGAATGTGGGAAAAAGTATCAATGCGCTTTTAACTGGAAAGGGTTTGATAAGGTTTTTCAATTGTTTATTTATTTTCTAAACAAACTGCTTTTACTGTGTAAACCCCAAACATTTTTGAATCCCCAAATTTAAGAATCAAAAAAAAATTTGTCCGAATTATGGGAAAAATGTGAGCCTCAGAAATATGATCATTTAGGATTCCTTTATGACTCCGATATGATGAAAACTATGAACCATATTCCAAAGGTATTCTTTTAATAAAGAAACTACGGAACAAAAAAACTTTCTATTACGTTTAAATCAATTCATTGTTTATAACGTATCTCGCTCTTTCTTAGTGATATTGGCATGGACGCTTATTCCTTAATTTCCACTAGACGTCTTTAGTAATTTGTATCTTCACAGTGTAAGCATTTTCAACCTTTTGTGACCACAAAATTGTTTTCGGGCAGCGTGCCTCGGCTGTCGGGTTGGTTCTCTATTTATCCTTCATTAGCGCTGATGGCAAAGATATAGGTATGACCCACTTATGGAGGAGTCCCTTCGGCCTTATTATTTTTTTTTTTTTTAGTATTCCATTCATGCTTTTCCAATTGCAATGCAAACGATTTTTTAGGGATCGAAATATGTAAAAAATATGAGCCTCAGAAATATGATCATAAAAGAGTCTTTTGTGACTCCGCTATGATGAAAAATTTGAGCCTTTTGCCAAGAGTGTTCAGCAAACATTGCAACTTCAGAATAGCTGCTCATATGCCTCCGTTGTATATGCCGGTTAATGTGCCAAGTCTTCGTATGTCTTCGAATATGCTGCAAAAATCTTCCCTGATCTGGGCAATCCTAGTACCTTATTTAATGCATTCAAATAACTTCAAAAAGAGTCATATAAAAAGTAAATTATGAGCTATTTATGAGCATAATAGAGGTCTGATCGGACTCTATTTAAGAGGTCTGATCTGACTCCCACTTAGGAGTCTGATCGGACGCATATTTAGACTAACATATTGTATGAAATTAAAAAAGGCTCATATCGGACGACCATGGCAAGAAGGGAAATGCGTCCATTTCGGACTCCGAAACGAGCTCATACAGAGCACAAACGCTCCGATTTAAAATTCCTTTCCTTCCTGCGTATACGCTCCAATTTAGGACACATTTTTGACACTCCTAAGACTCCGAATGTTTGCTGTGGTGTAATTGTCTTATGAAAGACTTACATATATACATATTTTTTTTGCCTTTGATTATTATCTTAAAAGAGTCTTTTCGAAGTCTCATAAGTGCCGAAAATGAGCTGTCTCAGCCTTATTTGATACTAAAAATAAGGCTCATATCGGACGAACATCGCAAGAAGGGAAATGCGTTCATTTCAGACTCCTAAATAAGCTCATAAAGAGCACAAACGCTCCGATTTAAAATTTCTTTCTGAGTCTCTTAAGACCTCGATTGTTTATTGGGTAAGTTTTTGTTTTGTTATTGAAGCGGGAAACTTTCATAAAACGTTTCAATCTTCTTTTAAATATTTACGATGTACCTATATTTTATAATATAAAACTAAATATGTTATTGGATTTTATCGTCTCTCCATATCTAATAACCGGTTTACAATACTTTTTATGGAATTCGCCTATTAAAACATGGGAAAAAATCAGTATGCTGATCTAACTAGCCGAAGGTCCTCGACTGAGGTATTGGGACAACTGACATCAAAAATGGGTCTACATTTTTTTTAAACGGGCTCGACCCTCGACAGTAGTTTGCTAACTCTTCGAGTGTATTTCTGTCACCAAAACCTGTATGCTAATACATATACACGGCTACCAAATTGAGAATGGCTTAGTACACACAAATGCGTGGCGAGCTCCAAAGCAAAATCAATTATTTATTTTTTAGATTTCAGCACTTGTAAAGTGAGTACGTGTCACACGCACTGGACCGCCCTCTGTAGTAAGAGTGCGTGAGAACCTTCCTCACTGTACAAGGATCGAAATCAAACTAAATGTGCTTTGACGAAGTAGTCGTTGTGCTCTCGCTTGTCGTATACATATACTGCCGTATAGGAAGTGCTAAGCTTACGCCCACCCCTGATTGATAACCAACCAATTACACGTAAACATATCCTTGCCACCTGAACCGACGTGAACCGGTGCATATACGCAACATTTCTTTTTTATTATTTGGTATGCTGAGTGCTACAGGAAGACATAAATGTAAAAAATCAAGGTGTAGAACAGGAGACAGATGGAGAGGAAGTGTAAGTGGAAGATGATGGCCGAAAGAGAACATAATGAGCGATAGAATCTCTTGAGATCCTTTTTTAATAATGAAGGTAAACCAAATCTCCGGCATATTTTGAATGAAAAAGTTATATTTAAAGCAGATTAGGGCAGTTTTCTAATCTAAGTCTTTAGGCTTATCTTTCCGGCAAAACATTTTTTCTAATCAATATTAGAGTTGATAGGGAAGATCCATTTTAAAGTTCACGTGCGAAAACGGACCCTCCGGGATCTTTTAATTATATTATTGAAGGGACTCGGAACAACCAAATGAGATCACGAAAATTATAACAACAACATCACGAAAATTATGGGATTTCGTTATAATTGGTAACCCGAGTATACAGATATGTACATATATGTACGTGCGCAGTCAGTGCCCGCAATTAAGTAATTTTTCATTCACAAATACCAGAGTTATCGTAGATATACCTGAATGTCCATACCCTACACAAAATGGTGTAAAACATATGGAAACCATATAGACCTAGCTAGTTTTGATAAATTTTATCTAATTTTTCTGTCAAAAGTTGCACTAGTTGACGTTTCGACTTTGGGAATTCCAAGAAATTTACGACAATATGCAGTAGCAGAGCAAGGTGTACGGCAAGGTTGCTTGCTGAGCCCAACTCTGTTCTCATTATACATCAGCGATTTAAGTGGCAGTCTCTCCGGTGATGTAAAGGTTACTGACACAACAGTAAAAGTACTTATGTACGCCGACGATATCGTTCTTTTAGCAGACTCTCACACTGTCTTACAGAAAATGATAAATGAGCTTTATGTGTATAGTATGCAGTGTGGTTTGAGAGTTAATCTGGCCAAGTATAAAATATTAGTGTTCAGGGAATGTAGCAGGTGTCCTTCTTTTCGTTGGTCTTATGGTAGCGATGTTATTGAGATTGTAAATGAGTACAAGTATCTGGGAGTTCTCTTGAATTACAAACTATCTTCTACAAAGCACCTCGAGGTAAAACTAGATGAGGTTAAAACAGCGATAAATGCTACCTGGTCAAAATACATAAATAACCCTCGCATTTGTATCTCAAATAAGATGAAAATTTTCAAAGCAGTATGTAGGTCCATTATGTTTTATGGTACGCAAGTCTGGGGTATTGATAAGTTAGAATGCTTAGAGAAACTTCTTCGCTTCTTTTTAAAAAAGTTAATTTTTTTACCAGCTAATACACCAAACTATATGTTACACCTTGAATCAGGTCTATCGTCGCTATTCAGTCACACCTTACGCATTCACATGCTTTATATTGCGCGCTGTTTAAGTTTGGCAGCAAATATACTGCCCCGAGTTGTAGTAGACGGAATAGTGAGATAGTGGTCGTACGGGGTCAAAAAGTGGAGAAACGTTTATGAAAGTGCCGACATGGTGCCTCTGTCTGACTTTTCTTCCGCATCGCTTAATATGAGCATACAAATTTTACTAGAGAAATTAATTCAAAAAGAGTTTGCAGACTATGCCGATAGTTCTTTTCAGTGGGATATGCCCTATATATAAAGACATACGGTTTAATTGTTTTGGTGAGAAAGTTTTAGATGTGCAGAAGGTGGTGAATATCCTTAAGGGTTATAACTATAACTCACTATTTTTTTTGTATAAGAAATTTCCCTAAGTATAGAGAACTTATTGTCGACGAATTTTCCTAAATGAGTTGTTTAGTTATAAGTGATATTAAGACACACAACATTTATTGTTATTATCTGGAATCTTTATTTATTTTTATATATTTATAGTTTTAATTCATTTTGCTTTACTTTTGTAATTACTAGTTGAAAGAAAATAAATAAATCACCACTACTACTGCTACTACAGTTGTAGAGCACAATTCGATTCCCTTGAATGCAATTAGGCAATTTTACTACAGTAGGACTAAGTCAACTTTGAAAAAAAAAACAGCGTTTTTAATCTTAATGACGTTAATCAGGTTATTTTTTGTTTTAAACTATAGATATGGTCTCCCTCACGATAACAGGCATCCTGACATTGGTGTGAGGGCTTAGCCGAACTCCATGACGCCCGAGTAGGGGCTGAGCGATTAAGGATCCTGCATCCACTCCCATCTGCCAACGCCCTAATCCAGGGTATTATGCGGACCATGTATGTTGGGAAATTTGCAGCCAGAGAGTTCCCTACCCCCAAAAGCCATCGAAGCTCTGTACATCTGTGATACAGACAACAATTCTACTCTCAAAAAAATTTTTTTCCAAAATGGCAATATGAAGTAGAGTTTTATTCTCAAAACAAGAAAAAATCTTTCTAATATGCAGGGACTTATCTGACGTATGAGGTTTATACTTAATATTGCCCTTTGAAAAGGGAATTATATAGGGTGTTTGATCATTCATCGCAAAGACTTAGTTTACATATAACGAGATTATTTTCATTTTCGTACTTAACTCCGTATCGTTAATTACATAACCAGATTTCCCATATAAATATTTCCCTCGGTAATCGGTAATTATGGGCAAGCTTTAGATATTCGGATTTTTTTATACAAAAAGTTCCACCTCTAGAGCGTAATTTGGAAGCACAAAATCAAACAGAAACGCACAAATTTTACAGAAAATAATCTAGTTCCCAGGGGTGGTCTATTGACAATTTATTGAAAATTACGGCATGTGTAAACATGGTCTAAGACATTCTGATCAACTCAAAATCTTTCGGAAAAAAGTAAACTGAAAATTTTATGTCGTAAAATACGAAAAGGATCGTACTTCATTTAATGCTTCATACACCATATAAGTTGCACATATTTTTTTGGTGGGTAACCATCCACATAACTGCGTCATAATTGGTGTAGTGGTCAATATTTAAAAAAATTATTTAATTAAAACAATTAATTTTCTGTTTTACCGGTTGTCAAATGCTTCACTGTTGTTTTTGTAGCTGCACATGCCAGACAAGAAAGCGCCAACTTGGGTTTAAATGATTTGGCAGCGATAGGAATGTGTGAGCTAATTGCTGAAACTGGTTATTCGTAATTACATTATAATAAACAATAAAAAACGAACTCGCATGCGGTTTGTAATCTTTTGCCCATCTTCTACTGAGGTGGCTAATATTTCTTTGATAACTCTTTAACCCAGCTAGCATTTTGAAGATTGTTTGCGGGCTTTGACTCACGACCATTGTAAAACACATGCGGAGCAAGAGAATATAAAACAACTTGATGTGAAATATGTAAGAATTGTTCCTTTAACTACCAAGTACTAAATTATTTGAGTGGATGCTCATTCTGGTACCGACGTTTTGTGTTGTTGCTGACTTTTAAAAAGGACACAAATTCCCATGCTATACCACACTACACCACATTGATACTTATTACACACGATACTGATATTTCCTTGGTTCTTTTAAATTTATATCTGTAAAAGTCAAGGATATAAAGCGTAATACAGAATTGGTTTGAGTAGTTAAAAAAGCTGCAATCTAGATGAAGTATTTCCAAACTTCTAGTACCCTGCGAAAAGCGCGAGTACTCCATGCATGCATGTATGGAGTACTCGCTATGGACCAACCGAGTGCTCCAAAATTAACCACAATTCATACAAAAAATATGGTCCAATTAACATTGCGATGTCCTAGGACTGGACCATATACTCCAGCTCCGCATTACATCAGAGTAATCCATGGAGTACCCACAGTCCAATAAACATCGTTTAGTGATTACAATCGTTAAAAACGATCAATGATCGGCTTACAATATGTTCGTGTAGAAACATGAGTTGGTCCATTGCTGCATTACATTGGAGTATAATGGTAAGTACATCAGTGGAACACATGATCCAACAATTTTTGCACGGTATATTTGCTGTGGTTGAACATTTCAACAGTTCTAAAACTGAATCTGAACTGAAATGACTTTTTTATAATTTTAAACTCAAATCCGCATCTGTTTTGGCGCGAATCGATCCGTACTCCCTTCGCAAAGAATCCGTCGGATATAGTTATAGGCACAATTGTCTTTGTACTAACCCATGACCAGGGTAAAGTTACATCCTCGTTTCTGTTTCTGTCTTGAAATTTCACTCAAAAATGTTTTGTCCAAAATTAAGTCATTGCGTTCGATTTCAAATTTCAATTTCTTTATCAAGAAGACGCTTTTATCTTGTGGAATTGGTTCCATATTTTAAGGATCACGTATTTTGGTTTAGATATGTAAGAATAATTTAAAAAAAATTAAATTTAAGGCGCGATAACCTCCGAAGAGATCTAAGGCCGAGCTTCTCTTCCAATTTGCGTCGTGCTCCTCTTGATTTTTCCCTACGAATTGGCCGGACGGGACATACATGTTTTATGCCGACTCCGAACGGCATCT
Source organism: Eurosta solidaginis (assembly GCF_040869045.1). Taxonomy (NCBI): domain Eukaryota; kingdom Metazoa; phylum Arthropoda; class Insecta; order Diptera; family Tephritidae; genus Eurosta; species Eurosta solidaginis. Next base: position 143,709,135 of record NC_090323.1, read on the forward strand.
GCAAGGCAGATGAGTTTTCACTGAGAGCTTTTCATGGCAGAAATACAATCGGAGCGCTTGCCAGACACTGCCGAGGGGCGACCCCGCTTAGAAAAATTTTCTTCTAATTGAAAAATCTTATTTCTAAAATTTTGATGTTGCTTTGCCCGGGAGTTGAACCCAGGGCATACGGCGTGATAGGCGGAGCACGCTACCATCACACCACGGTGGCCACGGTGTAAGAATATATATACATATAAACAGCGAATATGAGATGCAAATAGATAAGTAAAGTAAATAAGCAACTAATCGAGACGCCTGTTCGAGAAAATCTCGACCCTGGGAGAAATATCTACTATATTCATAAATATATAAAAATGTTTATTTTATTAAACTAGCCCGAACCGAATATGGGAGACGGTCACTCAAAAGCGACAGTCTCGCACTATAGGTTTAATGACAACCTCCGATCTGCTGCTAATCCGATGACAAGCGGAACAATAGGAAGCCACATTTGTACCAACAGCGCTTTAGTCTGAGCTATATGAATGTAAATTAATTGCTAAAAAGTAGAGACTGCTACAGAACCATCATTAACTGAACTAGTTAAGAACGCGTTGAAAAGGTCTGTCAAATGGGGCAATTGCCGTGTCCTGGGACATCACAATGTTAAAAGTGTCAGTTGAAAGTACGGCAAGGAGACAGAATTAGAAATACTATTATTTCTTAATGAAATAGATCAATTCGCCCTGCGGAATAATGTCAAGTCAAAAGAAAATTTTCATTGATTTCGATGAACTAACATATTGTGACGAATACTAGCATCACTAAGCTGATACTAAATAAATAATCACGCAACAATAAAAAAATATGAAGCAGCCACTCGTATATACATGAACACATCAAGCATCATTTACACACATATATAAAAGGCAACGAAGAGATAACTCACACACAGATATAGTCATCAGCCGAAGTTGTTACTCACACATGCACACGCATATATGTAGCTCAATTACCAAGCAGGAGATACAGCAGTTCTAGAGGGCGAAACGTCTAGAATTTAGTAGAAATATACGAATGAAGGAACGGAGAGTATAAAAGCAGCGCAAGCTGAGTAATCAGTAATCTTACTTACTTACTTACTTACTTAATTGGCGCTTAACCGTCTAAACGGTTATGGCCGTCCAACAAGGCGCGCCAGTCGCTCCTTCGCTCCGCCAACCGGCGCCAATTGGTTACACCAAGGGAGTTTAAATCGTTTTCCACCTGGTCCTTCCAACGGAGTGGGGGCTGCCCTCTACCTCTGCTTCCATAGGCGGGTTCCGATAGAAACACTTTCTTGGCCGGAGCATCATCTTTCATTCGCATAACATGGCCTAGCCAGCGCAGCCGCTGCGTTTTAATCCGCTGGACTATGTTGATGTCTGCGTATAGCTCGTACAGCTCATCATTAAATCTCCTTCGGTACTCGCCATCGCCAACGCGTAGAGGTCCATAAATCTTTCGAAGAACTTTTCTCCCGAACACTCCCAAAGCCGCTTCATCTGCTGTTGTCATGGTCCATGCTTCTGCCCCATATAGCAGGACGGGTACGATAAGTGACTTGTAGAGTATGATTTTCGTTCGCCGAGAGAGGACTTTACTTTTCAATTGCCTACCTAGTCCAAAGTAGCATTTATTGGCAAGATTGATTCTTCGCTGGATTTCAGTGCTGATGTTGTTGCTAGTGTTGATGCTGGTTCCCAAATAAACGAAGTCTTTTACTATTTCGAAATTATGGCTGCCAACAGTAGCGTGGTTGCCAAGGCGCATATGCGCTGACTCTTTGCTCGATGACAGCAGGTACTTCGTTTTGTCCTCATTCACCATCAAACCCATCTTTACCGCTTCTTTTTCCAGCTTGGAGTAAGCAGAACTAACAGCGCGGGTGTTTAGGCCGATGATATCAATGTCATCAACATATGCCAGTAATTGCACGCTTTTGTAGTATATTGTTCCAGTGCGGTTAAGTTCTGCAGCTAGTATAATTTTCTCCAGCATAAAATTAAAGAAATCGCACGATAGGGGGTCACCCTGTCTGAAACCTCTTTTAGTTTCCAACGGCTCGGAGAGGTCCTTCCCAATTCTGACTGAGCTGATGGTGTTGCTCAACGTCATTTTGCACAGCCGTATAAGTTTTGCGGGGAAACCAAATTCAGACATAGCGGCATATAGGCAGCTCCTTTTCGTGCTGTCGAAGACGGCTTTAAAGTCGACGAAGAGGTGATGTGTGTCGATTCTCTTTTCACGGGTTTTTTCCAAGATTTGGTGCATTGTGAAAATCTGGTCGATGGTAGATTTACCAGGTCTGAAGCCGCACTGATAAGGTCCAATCAGCCGGTTCACGGTGGGCTTCAATCTTTCGCACAATACACTTGAAAGGACCTTATATGCGATATTAAGAAGGCTGATTCCACGATAGTTGGTGCATTTTGCAGTATCCCCCTTCTTGTGGACTGGGCAAAGAACACTTAGATTCCAACCGTCGGGCATGCTTTCTTCCGCCCATATTTTGCTAAGAAGCTGCTGCATGCGCCTTACCAACTCCTCGCCGCCGAACTTGAATAGCTCCGCAGGCAATCCATCAGCGCCCACGGCCTTGTTCTTTTCCAATCTGGTTATTGCTATTCTAACTTCGTCGTAACCGGGCGGGGGGACATATATTCCATCGTCATCGATTGCGGGATCGGGTTCTTCATCTCTGCGCGGTGAATTGCTGCCTCCATTTAAGAGGACAGAGAAGTGTTCCCTCCATAATCTAAGCACTCTCTGGATATCAGTTACAAGGTCGCCGTTTTCATTCCTACAGGAGTTTGCCCCGGTCTTAAAACCTTCCGTCTGTCGCCGTATTTTTTGGTAGAATTTTCGGGCGTTATTCCTGGTGGCTAGCAGCTCAAGCTCCTCGCACTCACGCCTTTCTGCTAATCTGTAATCAGTAATCAGTTTGATTTAAACACGCTATTGGTTGTGAAGTATAATTGTGAAGCACTACTCTCAAAATAATCTAAATAAATCAGTTTGCAATACTGAATATTGGAGTCGTTTATTCAACAGTTTAGCGATACGGGTGTTAGCAGAAGGTTTCAAATAAGCGGAATTTCCTAAATTCGTTACAGTATTGTTGTGCAACAAGGCCTTGTATGGAAAATAATCAAGAAAAAGCTAAATCAGCTGTTGGAATAACAACACCTGGTACTGAATTTTTTAAGTACCGACATACATTATAGTTATTTCTTTATTTTATCCTGCAAGAAGCTAACTACGAATTAACAGTAAATTGATTTCAAATAATAGCTAGTGTATATTATTATTTGATCATTTTCTTTGAAAAGAGCTGACTATTTTTCTATGGCGATGTCCGCAAAAAAGTTAGAACTCGATACCCCTTTATGACAACACACCCAGAAATTAGTGAGTAATGATGCCTTTTAAGGTAACGCTGCAAAACTTTAAACTTTTTTCAATAGGAGTTAGATTGAAGTGAGTTATTTTCAGTATTCTCGTCAGAAGTCAGCAACTCACTGTATTTTTGTAAAAGAGATCTTAGTTTTTTTCCTTTTAACTTATCTCAAACTTGTTACCTGGCGGAAAATATGATATTGGTAGAATTAAATATTGAGTAATATTAACGATAATCTGAAATAATCCAGGTTGTATAGAATATATTATCTCTAATTGCTTACAACTTAAAGAATTCTTCGTAAAACACATGGTTCACAAAAAGCACTCGATTTCCTGTCTGGGAAATATTTGTAAGGCACCGCATTATGCATCAAAACCCTGTTAACTTTACGAGACAATGATGACTTGAAATATAAGACTAACGGTGTTTGTTGGTAATAAATTCCCACGCCCAACCTCCCATCCGCTACGCCTAAAGCAGACATGGTCGTTCTACATTCCAATACTGCAGCGATATCAGCTTCTCTTGCCTCTATTACATCAAAATCTGGGAGTCTCAAAAATTACGTAAAACGTATCACTTTCTATTTTCTTTTTGGCTAAGTACAAACACAATTGATTACACTTTATATATAGAAAGACCCTAAAGGTATGAATGTAGCAAAGCGATAGTTTCGCACTACTGATATAATGACTACCTCCGAACTGATGTAATTCGGATGCACGGCGGGACAGTTGGCAGGCACACTTGAAACAACAGCACTAAAATCTGAGCCATTTAAATGTATGCATTTAAATCAGAGCTGCCTTGAGAGCTTTGGAAAGCAACGATAAAATATTCGGTATTCATCTGTATGTCGTGTGAGCGTAGCAAAGCAAACCGCATAGCGGAACTTTACAGGTGCCATCCCGAAATCAGCGGACTGACACTTTTTTTATCTAATTTGATGTTTCAATTTCTGACGCAGTACGATTTTGACATTAGGATGTTGAATTACAAAAACGAAGTATGTGGAATTTGTGTGTTTGTTCCGCCGCAGCATGCAGTTAATCAGTTTTCGCGTGTGCTTCGGCAGTATTACTTACTTACTTATATGGCGCTTAACCGCTTAAACGGTTACGGCCGTGCAACAAGGCGCCAAGCCGCTTTTTTGCTGTGCTTACTGTTGCCCAGCAGCGTTGCCATTTTGGTGCTTTTGGAGCCAGATCTAGCCCTTTTTTCTTGCGTTTAGCTCCAAAAATTTCGCTTTAGCCCCTAGCTCTTCATAATTAAATTAATAGAGCAATTAAGGCAACGCTTGCCGCACAATATAGAAACGCTTAAGAAGTGGTCTTAAACGGCTGAATAAATGCTCTCATTACTTTGAAATAAACAACGATCTCTTAAAATTAATGAACACAAAAAATATTTATGAGTATAGCAAAAAAGATAATTCATCGTCTAAGGACGAAATCATAGATTTTGAAGTCTAAGATCCTTCAAATATATCTCGTCCCAGCATAAACTTGAATATTGCACAGGTGTATTTTAATGGTACACCCGTAGGACCTTAAAAATTGAATGAAAAAAATTTGAAAAAAATTAAATTAATTTTCACCGTCCAACATTTTGCCAAGTGACAGTAGCGTGAAAAATACTTCTACCACTGGGTTTTAATTCAGACGATGAAAAAGTGGCGTTGAAAATGGGCGCTTAAGGTCTGCAAAGGGGGGAGTTGGCGTTTCGTAGAATTTCGTCATGTTAAGTTTCAGTTGACAGCACTGCCCCTCTCAATACGATAGTTTAGCGCTAGTTCGGAACTAGTGTAATTCGCGGCAGGGAATATACTTATGTTATTGTATGCAACAAATGAATTCTTTCTTTAAGTTTTATATCGTTATTGTTGGTTTAGCGTTATGAATGGTCGCTGATAGTGATTTTCATTATAGATCCATGGTATATTTTGTCATCGTTTAATTTAAGCACAAAAATGCAACGACATTTGCACCCACACTCACCACTTTGTGCATATAATTTTGTGTCTAGCTGCATACTGTCTTAGATCATTGATGGCTTTACAAATGCCCTTGTTGTTGTTGTATGTTATTGCATTGGCAGATATGGATGACTGTGGATGTCAAAGCTAGACAGAGCGTGTCTTATATACGAAGCACAGTGTAACGAGAGCAGCCTGAAATTTCGAGGAAATTTAGTTGGAAATTCAGAAGACTGCACTGTGTGACAGTGAAAATACACTTTTGCGATACACATGAGTTTGAGGGTTAAGTCGGGCACACAAACACAGTTAGAGTATCGAAAACCCCTTTTTCATATGTTTATTTCTGTTTAATCTACGAACGGAATTTGTATGTCCTTAAAAAAACGATTTTTTACACTTCCGACACAATGCAATTAGAATATAATATAGAAATGTCTAAGAAGCGGTGAAAAAATTCAATTTCAATGCAGTGCAAATACTCAGAATTGTCTCTTAATTTTATGAGCTGTTGTTTCTTAGCGTTCAAGTACAAATATTTGTCGATAACAAGCAGTCAAAATCGAATATTTTAGTCGAATTTTAATTGGTTTGGTAAATTCATCAAGTAACTGTCTCAAGGAACTATCCACTATGGAGAGGAATACAATTAGAAACATGAGCAATGAATTCCAGTAAATTGGTGATAATAGACTCTAGCAAACAACAACTTTTATAATTGATGTAAAAGTTAGGCTTTTTGACTAATTTGTTTTTTAACTGCATTTATGCATAATTTTATTCCACCTATTCGACCTCGCTAGGCTTCCTTACATCCTAAAGGGTTATCTATTTATTTTCACAAGAAATATACATTAGGTCATTAAACAAGTATCAAGAAACGGTCATGGATTTATGTACATACATATAAACATAAGAAATAGAAAAAAGTTCTATTAGAGCGTACAATTACTGTCGTATGCTGACGACATTGATATCATCGGCCTAAAACCCGCGCGGAAAGCTCTGCTCACTCCAAGCTGGAAAGAGAAGCGGAAACAATCGGTTTTGATGGTGATTGAGGACAAAATGAAGTACCTGCTATCATCACGCAAATAGTCAGCGCATTTTCGCCTTGGTAACAAAAAAACCATATGAGGTGGGTTTGGTCAAAGGTGTATGTTTGCTCAGTCGATCCATAGTCCGGTGGAGTTCCCACATCCCCCACCTTAATAAATATACAGTAAATCAAATGTCATAAACTTGTACCATTCTTCATTGGTATCATTGTTATACTAAATTTTTTGGTTATAAACATAAAAGGTATATAGCGGCAATTAAATCAGTATCTTCGTTTTTGTTTACAGTATTTTCTCTTTTTTCGTTATTTACTTGCAATTAAAAAGCCAACCAACCAACTTTTCGTTTTTTTACCAACCAATTTGTTTTTTTATAATTTATTTTAATAATTTGGGAAAAATTTTAAACAACGTGACATCAGGACGGACAAGGCGACAGCTGTTTCGATTATACCTTGTAAATCTCTTCAAAGCCTTTTCTCCCGGGAGTGGGAGTCGAACCCGCACTTCTACGATAGTTGATTAGAAATTTTGAAAAATCGTCAAAATATTCCTTGCAAAAGATCCGGTTAATATTTGGAAGTGACAAATCGTAGCAAGAAAATTTCAGAATTTTTATTTGAATTTTTTTTCGCGCTGTAACGGATAGCACTTTATCAAAAGCAATATATTCACTAGTAGGATCTATTCATTTTACAAAAGGGGCGGCTTGATGTTTTTTGCAAAGTTTACTCATTCAGTATTTGTTCGAAGTTCAAACCAAGAAAACAAGTACTAAGAACTATAATTTTACCAGGCCTGTTTCTAAGATTAGTCTGTCAATTCTTTAATGTTCTTCAAAAAAAAACGTTTTTGTTTTTATTTTAATTGGAACGTTACACTATGCATCGTTGGCTCGTTCAAGTGCCACCGTCACGGGTCAAATAATTTGCCATCATTGCAGTAAATTTGCTTTTTTACTTTTTTTCGTTTGATTATATTCCTATTTTTGCCGGCGCCGGCTTTGGCAATGATACCCCGTTCACGATGGCGATAGAAAGTGAGCATGTAATTGACATAAAGCGCAATTGAATGAATGATTATATATCTTTTAGAAACTTGTTTCACAAGAATATGCTAAAATCATATTAGCAAGGCAAATATTCCAGTAGAAAAAAGAAAGAAACATTAGCGGCCCTTCAGTGTCTAGGGGACCTTTTTCGCATTTTCTTAATACGCGCTTAACCATCTAGATAACTTTTTGCCAAGGCCCAGAAAGCAGCGAAAACTGCCGCCAATTGGGGATACCAAGGGATCTCGCATCTAGTCCCGTGAAATATTGTTGGTAATGCAGCTAAGGTAAGGTTGAACTGGCCGGCCCGTGAGGATCTCACATAGACTGAATGTGTCCATAGTGTTACCAGAAGATTGATCAACAACTAATTTTCTTCATTGCATTCTCTTATGCGCATAAAGTGCCCTTAAGATCTTCTACACCCCCTCCTCCGCGTTGAGCTGCCAACAACTTACTGCTATAATTATTCCTAGATATTTTGTACAGGGTTTACTCTGCCTTCTTCCTAGCTGAGGTCAAGTCCAATTCGCAACCTTATACATTGGTAGTGCAAAATAACCTTGGATACGCTGAACTGAATGTAGTTTTCATTGATTCGTCTATGATTTTAGTTGTATGTAAATATGTAAATTGCTCGCATAATCGCAGTCATTCGTAAATTCATTCATTCCTTGCTTGAACTTCTTATGATTTCTACTATTTTACGTTGTATGCTGTATCGTATTTAGTTTTATTTCCAACGCCTTTTTGATTTACATATGAGAAAATAATTTCATTGCCATTAACCTACCTGTTAGTTTTCGTGTCTTACAATATCGTGTTGAGCCTAGCCCTGAACTTGAACCTGAGATGGATGTCATTGAATTGCTTTGCCTGTCGAGAAGTTGTAGCTTGGTACACAAATCTTTGTTTTCGCTGTAGTGCCAGACTTGTTCGTTACTTACCATTTTGAAGCTTTCTTTTATTTTAATTGTCTCTAATTTAAAGTATTTTTCTTCAGTCCTGCAATGAGAGAGAGATAACGAGGTAATGTATTCGCTAGCATACGTGAGCATTATTTAATTTAAAATTAAGTAAATGTAGTTTTCTGAAATCCGTAACTATACAAGAGTAATTAAAACACCAAGAAATTGCTAGGGAGTACTAAATTTAGACAAGTTAAGATTAAGATGAACCCTCTAAATGTATTTCTGCCGTGAAAGGCTTCTCAGCGAAAATTCATCTGCCTTGCAGATGCCGTTCAATGTCGGGATCCGTACCGCCTATTTATAGTGGCACTACTCAAATCGCAACGCAAGCTGGTCTAAAATCTCCTCGGAGGTATATCGCTATAACTTAACCTAGATCTATTTTATTATTGCTAACCGCAGGTATTTTGGAATCAGTTCCGTGGGTTTCGCAAGTCTCAGCGTCCTGCCCCCAAAAAATATTGTAACGAATGTTAGCAGCACTGAGCGATGCTATCGTCTCTAAGCCGATGCTAAGCAGTGACGTGAATTCACATCCATAGATCAATCATTATGTATCTACATAAACGAAACAATAATTGCGTCTACACATATGTACCATGTACGTATACGAGCAGCGGAGGGTCAATGCACAAACACATGCATATATCTGAGATACTCCTATAAGTATGCAATGAGAAAAACTATAAAATTGTGCAATTGTAGTTACAGCTGAGAAGTTTGAGAGCTGCTGGACTAGTAGATTCTGGAAGCGCCTAGAAGATGCGAAGGTTGAAATCAAAGAGTATAAAAGGCGGCAATTGTAGAGGCGCTGGAATTCAGTTTGATTTGAGATTTCGATTAAGACGCTATCTAGCGAGCAAGAGCAGTATTATTTTGAATAGTAGAGTTTCGTTTGAGCTATCAATAAGTTTGGTTATTAAGCAAGCTATTCGTTGCACAGTTTGAGCGTTATTGTGAAGTACTTTAATAAAGGCCATTTTGCATTATTACATATTGGAGTTATTTATTCAACAGTTTAGTGATTCGAACTTAGCAAAACGGCAAATAAGAGGATTTGCAAGTAAATTCATTACAATATGTTAACGAAAGACTTAAGACACAAACCTTTTGTATGATTAATAATTCGAGATTTACAAAAGCGTTTAAGCCATATTACCTCAAAAGCATATAAAACCCGCTTTTATTGGAAAATTTCGGTTAAAAGATTTTTTCAGTATTTACTAGCGAAAAAGCATCTGAATGAAATTTTAAATCACATGGAATTTACTAGTACCGACACGAATTCCACACAATCCGAAATCTATTCAATAAAAAAACAGATACATAGCGCGATTTACCATCTAGGAGATTCTTCTAACTTGCGTTGTACTCCTATTAATTTTCTCCCCAGATTGGCGGGACAGGACCTACGTGTTTTCTGCGGACTCCGAACGGCAGCTGCAAGGCAAATGAATTTTCACTGAGAAGCTTTTCATGGCAGAAATACTCACGGACTATTTGCCAAATCACTGCCGAAGGGGGACCCCGCTTAGAAAAAATTTTTTATGCTGCTTTGCCTGGGACACGCTACCACTACCATCTGCCAACTGTAGTATCTGTCTCAAAAATCCTGAGCTATTTTTCTTAGGGCAATTCGATTAGTATATGCATTAGGGTGCGGTTCATCAATGAGCTATGTTGGTCATGAAATATTTTATTGAGTAATAAATTGTCTTTTTAAGACATTACTAAAATTGCTTCAAAAATCAATAAAAATGTTAATAAAATATTAAAAGTATTCTACGCGTGTATTGGCATACGTTTTTATATTTGCCTCTATTTAGTAAAATCTAAATTTTCTGTCCCGTTGCGAATGACGCAATCAACCGAAACATTTTAAGTGGGCCGTAGGTAACTTACCATTAACCCCTTTGGCAATTCGGTGAATATAAATATTCAAGGTTAAAAACAATAAATAAACAAACAATCTTAAACAACTTTGGATCTCTAAGATCAAAAAATTTTAAAATTCTTAATGCAATCGGCTTTTGATTGATATTTATAACAAAGATAATCACTGGGAAAGCCTTTGATGAGATTTAGCTAATATATGGGTATCATAAATTATTAATATATGGACATTTCCATCGCAAGTGGTACTAAACTTTTGAAATATCATATACTAAATATAATAAGCCAATTAGAAATGCAGTTGGCTAGATTTCATTTTAACAACATTCCCTTATTTATACGCTTGTAAAACCAAAAATCAGTGCCGTGTAAGAACACTCATCATGACCCCACAAGCCGCTCTACCTTAATAATTAGGAGCCACTTCATTAGTCTCAGTCACATGATCTTCAACTCTTGGCAGTTCCGCACTTGGTCTCAAGCCTTTTCTCCTTGCTTCATCAAGTGCAACTCTTATTTCCTTTTCATATCAGCCTTTGTGCTTCAAGGATTATAGCTTTCTATATCAACCCATCCACGCTTTCATTACGATGTCATATTACCGGTATCCCATTATAGCTCAAGTTTCTCGTTAAACCAATTCTATGCAGTGATCAGTTGAACTCTCAACACAATAACGAAATATGTAACTATAAATATATAATTTTAAGAACTGGGAAAGGTGCTATTACTTTATTGGATCACAATGGACTAATTTAGTGGAAATGCTCACATATAAATTCTGTATATGAATATAGTCAGGTAATCAAAATGTTAGGACCGCAAGTTTTTTTCTAAGATTTCGCAATGACCTCAGACGAAGCAGATATTTAAGTTGTCACATACGTACATATGTATGAAAGCGTGGTTGTGTGATGCAACCATTAACAGATAATAAATGTTTCATACAAAGCTTTGTTATTTATGATCTTTCCTAACGTGGGTTGCCGGTAAAACAGCCATTAAAGAAGATAAGATTTAAAATATTTTTTAATTAGCAATTGCATACAAACTTTGAAAACCTTAAAATTTTAATAACTTTATGCCTGTTCTATGTATCTCTGTAACACAGCAGCGCACAGAAAAATAGCAGCGAACATTTTTTTTCATATTTCGTCAACTTAATTTTATTTTCGATATTTTAGGATCAAATTCTATGAATTTTGTAACTTAAACGGTGCAAATTAATCTCAAAAACATTTTCGAAAATGTTCGAAAATTCGAACTTTTTATTTGGAGCTCTTTGAATTGGATATGCATTATTAATGCCCAGTATGTTTTGGTCCCACAAAGCACAAGTTATTGATCTCTCGAGATTCGCATTGATTTTTTTTAAATATTTGCCAAAAGGTTTTTCAAGTTTTCTTCCAGATAAAATATAATTTTCACACCCTGTATAGAGTAAAATTAAAAACACCCTTCGGAAAAAAATGTCAAAAACCAATGCGAATTTTCGAAAGACCTATAACACTGGTCGACGGCCAAAATTTACCAGAGACGCCGTTATGAAATTCGTATGTAAAACCACCCTCTGATTTCGAAAATCGAGTTCATTTTTGATTCTATGGTACCGTTTTTGAGATATTTGCAATTTACCGTTATTCGAAAAAAACAAAAAGATGGCTCCCTTTAATTACGTATATCTCACGAACGGGTCCAGCAAACAAGTTAACAGAATCGGAAATACGATAAAATTTGCTATAAATGCGTCATACATTGTTTTTTGCTCAACCATATAGTTTTCGAGATATTAGCTCATCATTTCAGATTTTTGTTTTTTTTTTTTTATGAAAAAATATGAAAAAAATTACTTTTTGCGAGGGCAGCATTCCAAAACCACAACTTTTTTCCCAAATATTTTTTATCTACGTAAAGCTCTGTTTAATTAGAAAAAAGATAAGCTATCACCGAAGAAAATCGATGCAAAACTACGTAAGTTATAAGCGATCAAATAAAAATACCCAGGTTGCGCAACTTCAATGTATGTATACATACATACATATATTAAAGGTATAAAGTGCAAATGGGATATTATCCGGATAAACGAATAACACCATAACAATGATAATACCTTTTCTTTAAATAAATCAAATAGTACTTTTAATACTCGAATTGTTTTATAGTAGGTAGAGTGGTTGCATCGAAAGGAAGAGTGGTTGGGTTCGAAAGCTGCTGTAGGCATGTAGTTACAAACATGTATTTCCGTCACTTATGGGTAAGTATGCAGGTAGATTTTCAAAATTATAAGACACAGAAAATTTTTAAAGCCTACATCTAAAGCAGGTAGTATTTTCTTTTCCCGGCTTCGTATAAAAAGGAACCTTTCTGTCTAGGTAAGATTTGATTTTTTAAATTTTATTCTTGTTCCGAGTATAAATATGAGTTAATGCGCCTTGAAACTTCATAACATCTGCAAGGCTCGCCGGAGATAGTTCAGTTCATGAGTCAAATTTCAAAACCGTGATTTAGTAAAAAAAATAAAATGAGTAAAAGGACGCGAGAATTTGAGTATAATAACGATCCAGATATGTTCTGTTTCATGTGTGGCCAATATACTATCATAAGGCGACGACGAGTGTTCTCAGATCATATCAAAACTTTATACTCCAAGTATTTTGGCATTGAGCCTAAAAATGCTGAAAAACCATGGACACCGAACACTTTGTGTACATCGTGTCGAGTAGAATTGATTCAGTCGGAATCCGGACAACAAATAAAATTTGATACACCAATGATATGGAGTAGGTTCTCTACTTGCCATTCAATAGAGTGTTATATTTGTCAAACAAAAGTACTTGGCGTTGGAAGATCAAGAAGAGTAACCTATGCCAGCGTACCTACATAACATTACCAGTACTACATTCAACGGCAGTTGCGGATCCAGTTCCATTGTCAACAGTAACATCTGAGTGCGGGGAATCAAGTTGTACCGAATTTCGCATGGGAAAGGAGAGAAACGTTCTATCACAAGCACAACTTAATGATTGGATAAGAGATTTGGAACTATCCAAGGAAAAAGCCGAGATCCACACTTCTCGTATGCAACAATTTAAATTTGTATCATCCGATGTTAAGGTGATATATTGTAGAACTCGTCACGAACCATTTTCCAAACACTATACGAAGAAAGACAGTATATGCTACTGCAACGACATTCCTGGTTTATTCAAAGAGTTTGGTCAAACATATGATTCAAAAGAGTGGCGATTGTTCATAGACAGCAATAAACTGAGCTTAAAGGCTGTATTATTGCATATTGGTAACAAAAAGCCTTCTATCCCGCTAGCACATGCAGTAAATACAAAGGAAACCTACGAGGAAATGCAAAAACTACTCAAATTTATCAAATATGAAGGGCATGATTGGAAAATATGTTCTGATCTCAAAGTCGTTGCAATGCTATGCGGTCTACAAAGTGGCTACACCAAGCACTACTGCTTCCTCTGCAAATGGGATAGCCGAGCTCGTAAGGACCACTACGTCAGAAAGGATTGGCCGGAAAGAGTCGAGTTTACCGTTGGTGTGGATAACATCAAATACACCCCTCTTGTCAAGAAAGAGAAAATCATACTTCCACCCTTACACATCAAGCTCGGTCTCATTAAAAACTTTGTTAAGGCTTTGGACAAAGAAGGCGAAGCATTCGACTATTTGAAAACAATTTTTCCAGATATTTCTCAAGCCAAGATAAAGGAAGGTATTTTTGTCGGACCACAAATAAAAAAGTTGATCAACAATAATCAGTTCAAAGGACTACTCTCATCAGTTGAGGCAGCAGCGTGGGAATCCTTTGAAAAGGTCGTTGCTTCTTTTCTCGGTAGACACAAAAGCCCTAACTACGAGCAGATAGTGAATGACTTAATCAATAATTGGGTAAATATTAAAGGCCTATTAAAATTAATTTCCCAAAATTCTATAACTTGTTTACCTAACTAATATTTTCTTTCCACGCGTAAATATGTCGTTAAAAATTCACTTTCTGCACTCACATTTGAGCTTTTTTCCGGCAAATCTTGGCGACGAAAGTGACGAACATGGCGAAAGGTTTCATCAGCAAATGAAAATAATTGAAAATCGATATCAGGGATTCTGGAACGTCGCAATGATGGGTGATTACTGCTGGTTTCTCATAAGAGAAACCGATCCTAAACTGAATAAGCGTCAAAGTCGAACGCATAATTATTTCGACTACATAGTAAAATAAAATTAAGATAAAGATTGTTAGAATATAGTACAAACATAAATAAATTTAAAAAAAAAGGTTAAAGATATGGGTAATTTCATTCATAAATTGAACTTTTAACTAAATAGAAACAGAGCATAGCTAGATATTTCACTCTTCTTTATACCATACATACGTTTTGAGGTATACGTTGAAATTGCGCAACCTGGGTATTTTTATTTGATCGCTTATAACTTACGTAGTTTTGCATCGCTTTTCTTCGATGATAGCTTATCTTTTTTCTAATTAAACAGAACTTTACGTAAATAAAAAATATTTGGAAAAAAAGTTGTGGTTTTGGAATGCTGCCCTCGAAAAAAGTAATTTTTTTCATATTTTTTCATAAAAAAAAACAAAAATCTGAAATGATTAGCTAACATTTCGAAAACTATATGGTTGAGCAAAAAACAATGTATGATGCATTTATAGCAAATTTTATCGTCTTTCCGATTCTGTTAACTTATTTGCAATTGCAGCCATCTTTTTGGTTTTTCGAATAACGGTAAATTGCAAATATCTCAAAAACGGTACCATAGAATCAAAAATGAACTCAATTTTCGAAATCAGGGGGTGATTTTACATACGAATTTCATAACGGCGTTTCTGATAAAGAAAAAAAGTTGAAATTCGTGGTCCAGTGTAATTTGCACTTTGTTGGACCAAGACTGATTGCGCTGCAAGACTGCAAAATAAGAAAAATTGGAGAGTTTCAAATAAAAAGCTCGAAGCCTTCGTAAAACTTTCTGGAATTTTCGAAAACGTACAAACTTTGAAAACCTTAAAATTTTAATAACTTTATGCCTGTTCTATGTATGTGTGTAACACAGCAGCGCACAGAAAAATAGCAGTGAACATTTTTTGTCATATTTCGTCAACTTAATTTTTTTTCGATATTTTAGGACCAAATTCTATGCATTTTGTAACTTAAACGGTGCAAATTAATCTCAAAAACGTTTTCGAAAATGTTCGAAAATTCGAACTTTTTATTTGGAGCTCTTTGAATTGGATATGCATTATTAATGTCCAGTATGTTTTGGTCCCACAAAGCACAAGTTATTGATCTCTCGAGATTCGCATTGATTTTTTTTAAATTTTTGCCAAAAGGTTTTTCAAGTTTTCTTCCAGATAAAATATAATTTTCACACCCTGTATAGAGTAAAATTAAAAACACTCTTCGGAAAAAAATGTCAAAAACCAATGCGAATTTTCGATAGACCTATAATTTGCACTTTGTTGGACCAAGACTGATTGCGCTGCAAGACTGCAAAATAAGAAAATTGGAGAGTTTCAAATAAAAAGCTCGAAGCCTTCGTAAAACTTTCTGGAATTTTCGAAAACGTACAAACTTTGAAAACCTTAAAATTTTAATAACTTTATGCTTGTTCTATGTATGTGTGTAACACAGCAGCGTACAGAAAAACAGCAGTGAACATATTTTTTTTGTCATATTTCGTCAATTTCATTTTATTTTCGATATTTTAGGACCAAATTCTATGAATTTTGTAACTTAAATGGTGCAAATTAATCTCAAAAACATTTTCGAAAATGTTCGAAAATTTGAAATTTTTATTTGAAGCTCTCTGAGTTGGATATGCAGATATGCATTATTAATGCCCGTATGTTTTGGTCCCACAAAGCACAAGTTATTGATCTCTCGAGATTCGCATTGATTTTTTTTAAATTTTTGCCAAAAGGTTTTTCAAGTTTTCTTCCAGATAAAATATAATTTTCAAACCCTGCATAGAGTAAAATTAAAAACACTCTTCGGAAAAAAATGTCAAAAACCAATGCGAATTTTCGAAAGACCTATAATTTGCACTTTGTTGGACCAAGACTGATTGCGCTGCAAGACTGCAAAATAAGAAAAATTGGAGAGTTTCAAATAAAAAGCTCGAAGCCTTCGTAAAACTTTCTGGAATTTTCGAAAACGTACAAACTTTGAAAACCTTAAAATTTTAATAACTTTATGCCTGTTCTATGTATGTGTGTAACACAGCAGCGCACAGAAAAATAGCAGTGAACATTTTTTGTCATATTTCGTCAACTTAATTTTTTTTCGATATTTTAGGACCAAATTCTATGCATTTTGTAACTTAAACGGTGCAAATTAATCTCAAAAACGTTTTCGAAAATGTTCGAAAATTCGAACTTTTTATTTGGAGCTCTTTGAATTGGATATGCATTATTAATGTCCAGTATGTTTTGGTCCCACAAAGCACAAGTTATTGATCTCTCGAGATTCGCATTGATTTTTTTTAAATTTTTGCCAAAAGGTTTTTCAAGTTTTCTTCCAGATAAAATATAATTTTCACACCCTGTATAGAGTAAAATTAAAAACACTCTTCGGAAAAAAATGTCAAAAACCAATGCGAATTTTCGATAGACCTATAATTTGCACTTTGTTGGACCAAGACTGATTGCGCTGCAAGACTGCAAAATAAGAAAATTGGAGAGTTTCAAATAAAAAGCTCGAAGCCTTCGTAAAACTTTCTGGAATTTTCGAAAACGTACAAACTTTGAAAACCTTAAAATTTTAATAACTTTATGCTTGTTCTATGTATGTGTGTAACACAGCAGCGTACAGAAAAACAGCAGTGAACATATTTTTTTTGTCATATTTCGTCAATTTCATTTTATTTTCGATATTTTAGGACCAAATTCTATGAATTTTGTAACTTAAATGGTGCAAATTAATCTCAAAAACATTTTCGAAAATGTTCGAAAATTTGAAATTTTTATTTGAAGCTCTCTGAGTTGGATATGCAGATATGCATTATTAATGCCCGTATGTTTTGGTCCCACAAAGCACAAGTTATTGATCTCTCGAGATTCGCATTGATTTTTTTTAAATTTTTGCCAAAAGGTTTTTCAAGTTTTCTTCCAGATAAAATATAATTTTCAAACCCTGCATAGAGTAAAATTAAAAACACTCTTCGGAAAAAAATGTCAAAAACCAATGCGAATTTTCGAAAGACCTATAATTTGCACTTTGTTGGACCAAGACTGATTGCGCTGCAAGACTGCAAAATAAGAAAAATTGGAGAGTTTCAAATAAAAAGCTCGAAGCCTTCGTAAAACTTTCTGGAATTTTCGAAAACGTACAAACTTTGAAAACCTTAAAACTTTAAGTTCTATGTATATGTGTAACACAGCAGCGCACAGAAAAATAGCAGTGAACATTTTTTTTCATATTTCGTTAACTTAATTTTATTTTCGATATTTTAGGACCAAATTCTATTAATTTTGTAACTTAAACGGTGCAAATTAATCTCAAAAACGTTTTCGAAAATTCGAAATTTTTTTTTGGAGCTCTTTGAATTGGATATGCATTATTAATGCCCAGTATGTTTTGGTCCCACAAAGCACAAGTTATTGATCTCTCGAGATTCGCATTGATTTTTTTTTAATTTTTGCGAAAAGGTTTTTCAAGTTTTCTTCCAGATAAAATATAACTTTCACACCCTGTATAGAGTAAAATTAAAAACACCCTTCGGAAAAAAATGTCAAAACCCAATGCGAATTTTCGAAAGACCTATAATTTGCACTTTGCTGGACCAAGACTGATTGCGCTGCAAGACTGCAAAATAAGAAAAATTGGAGAGTTTCAAATAAAAAGCTCGAAGCCTTCGTAAAACTTTCTGGAATTTTCGAAAACGTACAAACTTTGAAAACCTTAAAATTTTAATAACTTTATGCCTGTTCTATGTATGTGTGTAACACAGCAGCGCACAGAAAAATAGCAGTGAACATTTTTTTTTTCATATTTCGTCAACTTAATTTTATTTTCGATATTTTGGGACCAAATTCTATGAATTTTGTAACTTAAACGGTGCAAATTAATCTCAAAAACATTTTCGAAAATGTTCGAAAATTCGAACTTTTTATTTGGAGCTCTTCGAATTGGATATGCATTATTAATGCCCAGTATGTTTTGGTCCCACGAAGCACAAGTTATTGATCTCTCGAGATTCGCATTGATTTTTTTTTAATTTTTGCCAAAAGGTTTTTCAAGTTTTTTCCAGATAAAATATAATTTTCACGCCCTGTATAGAGTAAAATTAAAAACACCCTTCGGAAAAAAATGTCAAAAACCAATGCGAATTTTCGAAAGACCTATACTTTGCACTTTGTTGGACCAAGACTGATTGCGCTGCAAGACTGCAAAATAAGAAAAATTGGAGAGTTTCAAATAAAAAGCTCGAAACCTTCGTAAAACTTTCTGGAATTTTCGAAAACGTTTTTGAGATTGGTTTGTATAGGTTCAGTGACAAAATTCATAGAAGTTGTTTCGTAAAATATCAAAACTAAAAACAAACTGGTATTTAGTTGGCAAAATTTGTTTAAAAAAACTGCCACTGCTATTTTTCTGTTCACCGCTGTATGTGTGCATTAGTTGAGACTACACTGTGCAAATTTCGAGTAATGTAATACCTTTTTTATTTAAATTAAGTAAAGCATTCAAATGTTTCGAAATTTAAACTTTCCTGCATATTTCGACTAGCCCGATGGTAGTTCTCACAGAATAACCAACAGTGTCAAGAGAAAGAGAAAACCTACTCAGGCACAAAAAATATAAATCTTGTATAAATACATACATGCTAGAAAGGTTTTATCTCATGGGGTAAAAAAAAAATTTTAGCTTGCGTAAATATCTCATTTAAATGTTAATTTTTGGTTTAGACATACTTTTTCTCGATAGACATTTAAGGCATAAAACTGAAATTATTTTATCTTTAAGATATACACATTAGGGTGGGTTTATATCATAGGGTAAAAAAAATGTCAGAATTTTTTGAGGGCACCCTCCTAAAATGTTTCATATTATTAGATTTTAAGATTGCCAAAGTTTTACCACAATTGGAAGATGTTAACCCGTGCCACTTTGGCCACTGTAAAGCCTGGTTTAACGCCCCCAGAGCATGTTTAGCACCAAAACAAGACCTAGACCTCACTGAAAAAAAGCATTGCCAAAGGCATCGCAGAAAAAAGAATTTACAAAATATTATATCACCTGTGGTATCTTAGTTCTGAACTTATTTCCCTGGCATTGTTTGCCATTATCTCGAATTCAGTACTACCTACGTACTTTTTATTGCATATAAAATAGTATTAAGAATATCGCCTTTAACTTGATGTATGACACGGGCAAATAGCTTTAGCCGTTCCGAGATATGGGCCTCAAAGTCGCCAAACTGCCAAATAATCGAGATTTTCAAAACTTTTAGGCCCCAGTGGCACGGGGCAAATTGTGCTCAAACTTTGGCAATCTCAAAATCTAACAAAATGAAACATATTAGGGTGTTGCCCCCAGATACGACATCGATTTTTTAAAACCACCCTAATATATACCTGTTTTGTATAAGTTATTATTTTTTTAAATTAGTATTGCATTTTTCAAACTTTAATTTTTTTCTTTACAGATTTCGAGAACTAAATACATTTGCAAGCCTTCCTCGAGCTGCACACCTACATATCTCCAGTATAGTTAAAAACAACATCCCAAACATATCAAGAAGTTTATGACAGTAAAAGTATGCATTTATAGACCCGTTGAGTACTCGATTAAAAATCAGTTTAAGTTTTAGAGGAACAAAAATCAATTTAACCAAACAAAATGCGTCTGTTAATCGTCATCTTGGCCTGTTGTAAGTATTAAAAATTATTATGTGGGTAATACTACTTATTATTGAATTGAATAAAACCCAAACTCATAAAGACCCCACATAGACTGAAAGTGTCCATAATGTTACAAGAATTTATTTGACGACCACACGGAAACCCCCCAATTAGGTAACAGAACTTATGTCATAGAATAACTCCGTCCTCTTGGCAAATACCAGTTGTTTTCTTGAACCTACCTAAATTGCTGTCTCGAGATCTGGCAATTATGCCGCCCCTAGTAGCGAATGCAGAACACAGCTCGCACTTCCAATATCTGCTGTTACTGAGAAGGCCTAACTTATAAGTATATGTGACCCCAGAAGGCAGTGTCCAGTTAAAATGTCATATCTCGTTAGAGATTTGAGCAACTTTGTGAGCCCAATGTCATAGGATTTGCACATCATCTTGGGAATTTTGCATCCCCGTGACTCTGTCCACGTCTTTCCTACTTGATGGATCATATAAAACACCAGTCTTCTTTTGTTTTCTCCCGAACGGATTGGGATGTCTACCGTTTCCTCTAGTGCTGCACCCTAATTTGCCAACTCTTCTCCCTTTTAATTACCTTCTACCCTTTTATGAATGTATGATCCGGCCTGAGCAAAGTCTCTCTAATGCGTTTTTGCATTTCAGGATACTTCTCGATGATGTACTATGTGATACTATTGGCCTAATCTCCGGCTGCCTATCAATATATATATTGACGCGACTACAGCTTAAGCACGCTTCCTTCGGGAATTCTGCTGCTTACTTGCCAACATTTATACCTGAAAGACACAGCAGTGATCTGGAAGCATGTAGGATCTACTTATTTCTGGATCGACACAGTTAACAGCAAACCAGAACCCTTTCGTTAATTTGGAACCATCGGTAGACATCGCTATAATATGTTCTGCCATTTCCCTACCCTTGCGCCAGCAGACCGACTCTATTGTGGGCCTAAGATCTCTTTCGAAACTCAGGCACGGGACCATGTATATAGTCCTATATTAGATGGCGCTATGCTACTATGGCAATGCGGCCTGCACTCAAGCTGTCTCGAGGCCTTAAGCCTTGTCGCAGGTGCTAAGGCTATATTTACAGCCATAATGTCTGAACACGTGATGGACAGAATGTCATACAATGCTGTAGGTTTTGCTCCCTTTATGCCACTCTTTAATAATTTGCATACCCCCTCTAGTTGTTTGATATACGTCGTCTTTGTGCGGCTGTCCACCAAACAAGGGCCCCATAGTAAAGTATGAGCTCTACAATTTCCGTAAATACCCAAAGACAGAAAATTGGGCGATAGGCCCCCTAGCACCTTACATGCTTACAGTGCCGCGGAGGCTTTCTTCGCTCGCTTTTCCACATGGAGTTTCAAGGACAGCTTACTATTTTAATGGATGCTTACTATGTTAATGGAAGTAAGGTTTACACCTCCAAGCTTGGGCTTAGTCCAATTAGGGGCCTTATATTTCGTAGTAAAAAATTATAGATCAGGTTTTTCCGCGTTGGCGGTTAGCCGGACTCCAGATGCCCAAGCATATACATCCCAAAGCGCCTGATTCAACAGAGAGCAGATGGCTCGCTAGTAGAGCTTACGATTTCTTCTCGTACACAAGCGAGATTTTCGAGACCCGAGAAATCGAGAACTCGACTTCTCGCGAGATTCTCGTGTCTCCAAGTACTCGTAAATCTCGCGAGCTTCTCGACATTCTTACTTAATCGCTGTATGGACAGTATTTACACACTTTTTTTTTTACTTGTGATTTTTTGTTGATTATATTGTTTCAATGACATTTAACTCAAAATATATTATTATACATATAATTTTGTTCGCAATATATATATATACTAGCCTTTACCCGCGGCCCCGTCCGCAAGGAGAAATTTAAATATATGGGCTATTCACGTTAGCCTGCTTATCAAGTTATCTGTTTAAAATTTTGTTTTCTGTCTAATGTATTTTATTTTTGTAATTGAGTAAAAAAAAGAACTAAATGAGCTGATAACCTGATAGGATCCCAAATGATCCCGAAATTATCCAGAAAAAGCTACGAAATAACCCCCACGCTATCGCGGACGGATCCCGAAAACCATCCAGAAATGCCCCGAAAGGGTCTCAAAAAGTTCCCGGAATATTCCCAAAAAAAACCAGAAATGACAACGACACGATTCTAGACGTATCCAGAGAACCACACAGAAATGATCCCTGAAGGTGTTCCAAAATGATCCCGAAAAGGTTCCGAAATGACCATGCCGGGCTCCCGGGCGGATCTCAAAAACCATTCAGAAAATACCCAGGAAGGGTCCCTAAATTATCCCGATATACTCCAGAAAAAGTTCCGAAATGGCTCCGAGGGGATCCACGACAGATCGCGAAAACCATACAGAAATTATTCCGGAAGGGTCCCAAAATGATCCCGAAATAGTTCGGAAATTACCCAAATGGGATCCCGCACAGATCCAGAAATGATCCGGGAAGGGTCCAAAAACTATCCCGGAAAAGTAACCAAAAATCCCGAAATGGCTCCTACGGCATCCCGGACGGATCCAGAAATGGCCTCGGAGGGGCCCCCAAATGATCCCAAAATGGTCCCGAAATGACCCTGATGGATCCCGCAAACCATCAAGAAATTATGCCGGAAGGGACCCCATATGATCCCGAAATAATACACAAAAAGTCACGAAACGACCCCTAGAGGATCCCCATATGATCCCGTATTAGCCCCGAAAAGGTCCCCAAATGACTCCGACGAGATCCCGCACGGATACCGAAAACCATCCAGAAATGATGCCGGTAGGTACCCCAAATGATCTCGAAATAGTCCCGAAATGACCCCGTCCGGATCCCGGACGGATCCCGAAAACTATTCAGAAATGATGTCAAAAGGGTCCCCAAATGATCCCGTATTAGTCGAGAAAAAGTCCCGAAATGACCCCGACGGGATCCCGGACGGATCCCGAAAACCATACAGAAATGATGCCGGAAGAGCCCCCAAATGATCCCGAAAAAGTCCCCAAATGAACCCGACATACTCCAGAAAAGATCGCGAAAACCATACAGAAATGATACCGGAAGGGTGCCAAAACGATCCCGAAATAGCGCGGAATTGACCCAGATGGGATCCCGCACAGATCCAGAAATGATCCGGGAAGGGTCCAAAAACTATCCCGGAAAAGTAACCAAAAATCCCGAAATGGCTCCTACGGCATCCCGGACGGATCCAGAAATGACCTCGTAGGGGTCCCCAAATGATCCCAAAATGGTCCCGAAATGACCCTGATGGATCCCGCAAACCATCAAGAAATTATGCCGGCAGGGACCCCATATGATCCCGAAATAAAACAGAAAAAGTCACTAAACGACCCATAGAGGATCCCCAAATGATCCCGTATTAGCCCCGAAAAGGTCCCGAAATAACCCCGACGTGATCCCGGACAAATCACGAAAACCATACAGAAATGATGCCGGAAGGGATCCCAAATGATTCCGAAAAAGTCACGCAATGATTCCGACGGGATCCCGAATGGATACCGAAAATTATCCAGAAATAATGCCGGAAGGGTCCTCAAATGATCACCTAATAGTCCCGAAATTACCCTTAAGGGATCCTGGACGGATCCCGTAAACCATCCAGAAATGATCCCGATATAGTCCCGAAGAAGTCCCGAAAGGACCCTGACGGGATCTCGAACGCATCCCTAATGACCCCGACGGGATGCCGGACGAATCCCAAAAAACAATCCAGAAAAGATCTTGGGAGGGACCCCAAATGATTCCGAAAAAGTCACGCAATGATTCCGACGGGATCCCGAATGGATACCGAAAATTATCCAGAAATGATGCCGAAAGGGTTCCCAAATGATCCCGTATTAGTCGCGAAAAAGGCCCGAAATGACCCCGACCGGATCCCGGACGGATCCCGAAAACCATCCAGAAATGATGCCGAAAGGGTTCCCAAATGCTCCCGTATTAGTCGCGAAAAAGTCGCGAAATGACCCCGACGGGATCCCGGACGGATCCCGAAAACCATCCAGAAATGATGCCGGAAGAGCCCCCAAATGATCCCGAAAAAGTCCCCAAATGACCCCGACGAGATCCCGGACGGATCCCGAAAACCATCCAGAAATGATGCCGGAAGAGCCCCCAAATGATCCCGAAAAAGTCCCCAAATTACCCCGTCGAGATCCGGGACGGATCCCGAAAACCATACAGAAATGATGCCGAAAGGGTTCCCAAATGATCCCGTATTAGTCGCGAAAAAGTCCCGAAATGACCCCGACGGGTTCCGGACGGATCCCGAAAACCATACAGAAATGATGCCGGAAGAGCCCCCAAATGATCCCGAAAAAGTCCCCAAATGACCCCGACGAGATCCCGGACGGATCCCAAAACCATTCAGAAATGATGCCGGAAGAGCCCCCAAATGATACCGAAAAAGTCCCCAAATTACCCCGACGAGATCCCGGACGAATCCCGAAAACCATCCAGAAATGATGCCGAAAGGGTCCCCAAATGATCCCGTATTAGTCGCGAAAAAGTCCCAAAATGACCCCGACAGGATCCCGGACGGATCCCGTAAACCATCCAGAAATGATGCCGGAGGAGACCCCAAATGATCCCGCTAAAGTCCCAAAATGACCCCGACAGGGTCCCGGACGGATCCCGTAAACCATCCAGAAATGATGCCGGAAGAGACCCCAAATGATCCCGCAAAAGTCCCAAAATGACCGCGACAGGATCCCGGACGGATCCCGTAAACCATCCAGAAATGATGCCGGAAGAGACCCCAAATGATCCCGCAAAAGTCCCAAAATGACCCCGACAGGATCCCGGACGGATCCCGTAAACCATCCAGAAATGATGCCGGAAGAGACCCCAAATGATCCCGCAAAAGTCCCAAAATGACGCCGACGGGATCCGGGCGGATCCCGTAAACCATCCAGAAATGATGCCGGAGGAGACCCCAAATGATCCCGTATTAGTCGCGAAAAAGTCCCAAAATGACCCCGACAGGATCCCGGACGGATCCCGTAAACCATCCAGAAATGATGCCGGAGGAGACCCCAAATGATCCCGCTAAAGTCCCAAAATGACCCCGACAGGGTCCCGGACGGATCCTGTAAACCATCCAGAAATGACGCCGGAAGAGACCCCAAATGATCCCGCAAAAGTCCCAAAATGACCCCGACAGGATCCCGGACGGATCCCGTAAACCATCCAGAAATGATGCCGGAAGAGACCCCAAATGATCCCGCAAAAGTCCCAAAATGACGCCGACGGGATCCGGGCGGATCCCGTAAACCATCCAGAAATGATGCCGGAAGAGACCCCAAATGATCCCGCAAAAGTCCCAAAATGACCCCGACAGGATCCCGGACGGATCCCGTAAACCATCCAGAAATGATGCCGGAAGAGACCCCAAATGATCCCGCAAAAGTCCCAAAATGACGCCGACGGGATCCGGGCGGATCCCGTAAACCATCCAGAAATGATGCCGGAAGAGACCCCAAATGATCCCGCAAAAGTCCCAAAATGACGCCGACGGGATCCCGGACGGATCCCTAAAACCATCCAGGAATGATTACGGAAAGGACTCAAACTGACCCCGAAAAAGTCCCGTAATGATCCCCGAAACCATCAAGAATTTATCTCTCGAAAGTACGCAAATGATCCCGAAAGTACCCAGACGGGATCCCGAACGGATCCCGAAAACCATCCAGAAATGATGCCGGAAGGGTCCCAAAATGATCGCGAAATAGTCCCGAAATGATTCCGGAATAGTCCCGAAAATGTCCCAAAATAACCCCGACGGGATCCCGGACGGATCCCGAAAACTATACAGAAATGATCCCGGAAGGGTCTCAAAATGATCCCGAAATAGTCCCGAAAAAGTCCCGAAATTACCCCGGCGTAATCCCGGACCGATCCCGAAAACCATCCAGAAATGATCCCGAGGGTCTGGATATGACCCTTACGGGATTACAAATAAGGTGAAGCTAATTATAAAAACATGTTAATAAGGCAGCAGGCGCATTGGAGCGAATAAAAAGTTACATAGAAACATACAGTTAAAGCTAATAAAAGCGTGCTAATAAAAACAATTGATGGATGGCGGATGGCGGGAGTAGAGGAGAGGACCACTGATCGTTCCTCCAAAATTGTCTAGATCTCGTTCTGTATGTACCAGATACCAAAAACTATTGATTTAGGAGAAAATTTATATTGAGTTATAACAATTTATAGATTTTACACCAGAGGGGGATAAAGGGGGGGGGGGGGGGGGCGGGCGGAGGGTGTCACTGCTTACTTTGTAAGCCCTCGACTTATTTGACCCCTTGAGTCTGTGATATTGGTGAAGACCAGTATACGTAAAGTTATAATGTGTAAAAATTATTGAAAAATAATTTCTCGAAGGGGTCGTGGGACCCCACCCCTCTTTCCATGTTCGAAAAAAATTTCTCTAGTAGACTACTGTCTGTGTCCAAAGTTTCATCAAAATCCGTGTAGCCATTCTGGCGTGATTCAGTCGCAAAGACGAAAAAATATAATAATTAAATTATAACTGTTCCTAGGGGGCGGGGACCACGCCCCTTTTGAAAAATATATAGCTAGTAGATCCTTCTAGACTATTGGCTATATGTGTGCAAAATTTCATCCAAATCGGTCCAGCCGTTCTTGCGTTATTGAGTCACAAAGACAAACGTCTGGACAAACATCCAAACATCCAAACATCCAAACATCCAAACATCCAAACATCCAAACATCTAAACATCCAAACATCCAAACATCCAAACATCTTAACATCCAAACTTTCCCATTTATAATATATATTAGATATATATATTTTATCGCGAGATTCTCGAATCTCGAATTACTCGTAATACTAGTGACCTTCTCGACTTTCAATTAAGTCGCTGCGTTGGCAATATTCTATACATTTCGGGGTTTTTTACTTGTGGTTTTGCGGACATTTTAGCTTATGCTCCAGAAGAAATCGTAAGCTCTATATAAAACAGCCAATGAATCGATTAAGTTGAATGTCGAGAAGCTCGCGAGCCTTACGAGTAATTCGAGATCCGAGAATCTCGCGAGAAGGCGAGACTCCGAGAAATCTCTTCTTGAACATGTTCGAGAAGTCGTAAGCTCTACTCGCTAGCTAACAATGAGTTGAGTGTTTCCTCCACAACTTAAACACACTCTGTACGTCAATTACAAGTTAGCGTGCCACCAGAGACCAGCTAGGAAATGATTCTTGCACATGAATTTGCCGTAGATAAGTATTGAATAAATTCGAAAAAAAAAAATTCATATTTTTTATGGTGCACCGCCAACTTCACGTGAAGTTAACGTGCCACTTTTCGAAAACCACCTTAGAGACCAGCAGTGTTGCCAGCTGATGCAAACAAAAGAAGCTAGATTGGCAAAAAAAAAAAGGTTAGAAAAGGCTAAATTTAGAAAAAAACAAGTAAGGAAGGTTAAGTTCGGGTGTAACCGAACATTACATACTCAGTTGAGAGCTATGGTGACAACATAAGGGAAAATAACCATGTAGGATTATGAACCGAGGGAAACCCTGGAATGTGTTTGTATGACATGTGTATCAAATGAAAGGCATTAAAGAGTATTTTATGAGGGAGTGGGCCATAGTTCTTTAGGTGGACGCCATTTAGGGATATAGCCATAAAGGTGGATCAGGGTTGACTCTAGAATGCGTTTGTACGATATGGGTATCAAAAGAAAGGTGTTAATGAGTATTTTAAAAGGGAGTAATCCTTAGCTCCATAGGTGGACGCCGTTTCGAGATATCGCCATAAAGGTGGACCAGGGGTGACCCTAGAATTTGTTTGTACAATATGGGCATCAAACGAATGGTGTTAATGAGTATTTTAAAAGGGAGTGGGCCTTAGTTCTATAGGTGGATGCCGTTTCGAAATATCGCCATAAAAGTGGACCAGGGGTGACTCTAGAATGTGTTTGTACGATATGGGTATCAAATTAAAGTATTAATGAGGGTTTTAAAAGGGAGTGGTGGTTGTTGTATAGGTGGTCGCCTTTTCGAGATATCGCCATAAAGGTGGACCAGGGGTGACTCTAGAATGCGTTTGTACGATATGGGTATCAAATGAAAGTTGTTAATGAGTATTTTAAAAGGGAGTAATCCTTAGTTCCATAGGTGGACGCCGTTTCGAGATATCGCCATAAAGGTGGAGCAGGGGTGACCCTAGAATTTGTTTGTACAATATGGGTATCAAAAGAAAGGTGTTAATGAGTATTTTAAAAGGGAGTAATCCTTAGTTCCATAGGTGGACGCCGTTTCGAGATATCGCCATAAAGCTGGACCAGGGGTGACCCTAGAATTTGTTTGTACAATATGGGCATCAAACGAATGGTGTTAATGAGAATTTTAAAAGGGAGTGGGCCTTAGCTCTATAGGTGGACGCCGTTTTGAAATATCGCCACAAAGGTGGACCAGGGGTGACTCTAGAAATTGTTTGTACGATATGGGTATCAAATTAAAGGTATTAATGAGGGTAGGGAGTGGTGGTTGTTGTATAGGTGGTCGCCTTTTCGAGATATCGCCATAAAGGTGGACCAGGGGTGACTCTAGAATGCGTTTGTACGATATGGGTATCAAATGAAAGTTGTTAATGAGTATTTTAAAACGGAGTAATCCTTAGTTCCATAGGTGGACGCCGTTTCGAGATATCGCCATAAAGGTGGAGCAGGGGTGATCCTAGAATTTGTTTGTGCAATATGGGTATGAAACGAAAGGAGTTAATGAGTATTTTAAAAGGGGGTATTCCTTAGTTCCATAGGTAGACGCCGTTTCGAGATATCGCCATAAAGGTGGGCCAGGGGTGACTCTAGAATTCGTTTGTGCAATATGGGTATGAAACGAAAGGAGTTAATGAGTATTTTAAAAGGGAGTGGGCCTTAGTCCTATAGGTGGACGCCTTTTCGAGGTATCGCAATAAAGGTGGACCAGGGGTGACTCTAAACTTTGTTTGTGCGATATGGGTATCAAATGAAAGGTGTTAGTGAGTATTTTTAAAAGGGAGTGGGCCTTCGTTCTATAGGTTAGTTCTATAGGTGGACGCCTTTTCGAGATATCGCCATAAAGATGGACCAGGGGTGACTCTAGAATGAGTTTGTACGATATGGGTATCAAATTAAAGGCATTAATGAGAGTTTTAAAAGGGAGTGGTGGTAGTTGTATATGTGAACGCGTTTTCCAGATATCGACCAAAATGTGGACCAGGGTGACCCAGAACATTATCTGTTGGATACCGCTAATCTAATATATATTATAAATAACAAAGTTTGGATGTGAAGATGTTTGGATGTTTGTCCAGACGTTTGTCTTTGTGACTCAATCACGCAAGAACGGCAGGACCGATTTGGATGAAATTTTGCACACATATAGCCAATAGTCTAGAAGGATCTACTAGCTATATATTTTTGAAAAGGGGCGTGGTCCCCGCCCCCTAGGAACAGTTATAATTTAATTATTATATTTTTTTGTCTTTGCGACTGAATCACGCCAGAATGGCTACACGGATTTTGAAGAAATTTGGGACACAGACAGTAGTCTACTAGCGAAATTTTTTTCGAACATGGAAAGAAGGGTGGGGGTCCCACGACCTCTTCGAGCAATTACTTTTTAATAATTTTTACACATTATAACTTTACGTATACTGGCCTTCACCAATATCACAGACTCAAGGGGTCAAATAAGTCGAGGGCTTACAGATTAAGCAGTGACACCCTCCGCCCCCTCCCCCCTTTATCTCCCACTCTGGTGTAAAATCTATAAATTGTTATAACTCAATATAAATTTCCACCTAAATCAATAGTTTTTGGTATCTGGCACATACAGATCGAGATCTAGACAATTTTGGAGGAACGATCAGTGGTCCTCTCCTTTTACTCCCGCCATCCGCCCTCCTTCAATTGTTTTTATTAGCACGCTTTTATTAGCTTTACCTGTATGTTTCTATGTAACTTTTCATTCGCTCCTACGCCTGCTGCCTTATTAACATGGTTTTATAATTAGCTTCACCTCATATGGAGACCCTTGCGGGGTCATTTCTGGACGGTTTTCGGGATTCGTCCGGGATCCCGCCGGGGTAATTTCGGGACTTTTTCGGGACTATTTCGGGATCATTTTGGGACCCTTCCGGGATCATTTCTGTATAGTTTTCGGGATCCGTCCGGGATCCCGTCGGGGTTATTTTGGGACATTTTCGGGACTATTCCGGAATCATTTCGGGATTATTTCGCGATCATTTGGGGACCCTTCCGGCATCATTTCTGGATGGTTTTCGGGATCAGTCCGGGAACCCGTCGGGGTACTTTCGGGATCATTTGCGTGCCTTCGAGAGATAAATTCTTGATGGTTGCCGGGATCATTACGGGACTTTTTCGGGGTTATTTTAGGTCCCTTTAGGCATCATTTCTGGATGGTCTTCGAGATTCGTCCGGCATCCCATCGGGGTCATTTCGGGACTTTTTCGCGGCTAATACGGGATCATCTGGGGACCCTTTCGGCATCATTTCTGGATGGTTTTCGGGATCCGTCCGGGATCTCGTCGGAGTAATTTGGGGACTTTTTCGGGATCATTTGGGGGCTCTTCCGGCATCATTTCTGGATGGTTTTCGGGATCCGTCCGAGATCTCGTCGGGGTCATTTGGGGACTTTTTCGGGATCATTTGGGGGCTCTTCTGGCATCATTTCTGTATCGTTTTCGGGATCCGTCCGGGATCCTGTCGGGGTCATTTCGGGACTTTTTCGCGACTAATACGGGTTCATTTGGGAACCCTTTCGGCATCATTTCTGGATGGTTTTCGGGATCCGTCTCGGATCTCGTCGGGGTCATTTGGGGACTTTTTCGGGATCATTTGGGGGCTCTTCCGGCATCATTTCTGGATGGTTTTCGGGATCCGTCCGGGATCTCGTCGGGATCATTTGGGGACTTTTTCGGGACTATTTCGGGATCATTTTGGGACCCTCCCAAGATCATTTCTGGATGGATTTTGGGATCTGTCCGGGATGCCGTCAGGATCATTTTGGGACTATTAGGTGATCATTTGAGGACCTTTCCGGCATCACTTCTACATGGTTTTCGGTATCCGTTCAGGATCCCGTCGGAATAATTGCGGGACTTTTTCGGGATCATTTGAGGACCTTTCCGGCATCACTTCTGGATGGTTTTCGGTATCCGTTCAGGATCCCGTCGGATTCATTGCGGGACTTTTTCGGGATCATTTGGGGTCCCTCCCAAGATCATTTCTGGATGGATTTCGGGATCTGTTGGGGATCCCGTCAGGGTCATTTAGGGATGCGTTCGAGATCCCGTCAGGGTCATTTTGGGACTTCTTCGGGACTATATCGGGATCGTTTCTGGATGGTTTACGGGATCCGTAAAGGGCCCCTTAAGGCTAATTTCGGGACTATCAGGTGATCATTTGAGGACCTTTCCGGCATCACTTCTGGATGATTTTCGGTATCCGTTCGGGATCCCGTCGGAATCAATGCGGGACTTTGTCGGAATAATTTGGGATCCCTTCCGGCATTATTTCTGGA
Organism: Eurosta solidaginis; assembly: GCF_040869045.1. NCBI lineage: Eukaryota > Metazoa > Arthropoda > Insecta > Diptera > Tephritidae > Eurosta > Eurosta solidaginis. Next base: position 143,741,002 of record NC_090323.1, read on the forward strand.
TGGTTTTCGGGACTTGCTCGGGATCCCGTCGGGGTTATTACGGGACCTTTTCGGGGCTAATACGGGATCATTTGGGGATCCTCTAGGGGTCGTTTCGTGACTTTTTCTGTATTATTTCGGTATCATTTGGGGACCCTTCCGGCATAATTTCTTGATGGTCTGCCGGATCCATCAGGGTCGTTTCGGGACCATTTTGGGATCATTTGGGGACCCGTCCGAGATCATTTCTGGATCCGTCCGCGATGCCGTAGGAGCCATTTCGGGATTTTTTGTTACTTTTCCGGGATAGTTTTTGGACCCTTCCGGGATCATTTCTGGATCTGTGCGGGATCCCATTTGGGTCATTTCCGGACTATTTCGGGATCAATTTGAGACCCTTCCGGGTTCATTTCTGTATGGTTTTCGCGATCCGTCGTGGATCCCCTCGGAGCAATTTCGGAACTTTTTCTGGAGTATGTCGGGATAATTTAGGGACCCTTCCTGGATATTTTCTGGATGGTTTTTGAGATCCGCCCGGGAGCCCGTCATGGTCATTTCGGAACCTTTTCGGGATCATTTTGGAACACCTTCAGGGATCATTTCTGTGTGGTTCTCTGGATACGTCTAGAATCGTGTGGTTGTCATTTCTGATTTTTTTGGGACTATTCCGGGAACTTTTGGAGACCCTTCCGGTGCATTTCTGGATGGTTTTCGGGATCCGTCCGCGATAGCGTGGGGGTCATTTCGTAGCTTTTTCTGGATAATTTCGGGATCATTTGGTATGCTGTCAGGTTATCAATTCATTTAGTTCTTTTTTTTACTCAATTACAAAAATAAAATGCATTAGACAAAAAAAAAAAATTTTAAACAGAACTTGATAAGTAGGCTAACGCGAATAGCCCATATATTTAAATTTCTCCTTGCGGACGGGGCCGCGGGTAAAGGCTAGTTTATTTATATATGTAATACCTGCCAAGATTTTAAGGGTTTTTTATTTCGCCCTGCAGAACTTTTTCATTTTCTTCTACATAATATGGTAGGTGTCACAACCATTTTATAAAGTTTTTTCTAAAGTTATATTTCGCGTCTATAAAACAATTCAATTACCTTACCATGTTTCATCCCTTTTTTCGTATTTGGTATAGAATTATGGAATTTTTTTCATTTTTCGTAATTTTCGATATCGAAAAAGTGGGCGTGGTCATAGTCGGATTTCGTTTATTTTTCATACCAATATAAAAAGAGTTCAAGTAAGCACGTGAACTAAGTTCATTAAAGATATGTCGATTTTTGCTCAAGTTATCGTGTTAACGGCCATGCGGAAGGACAGACGGACGACTGTGTATAAAAACTGGGCGTGACATTAACCGATTCCGCCCATTTTCACAGAAAACAGTTAGCGTCATAAAATCTATTCCCCTAACAAATTTCAAAAGGATTGGTTAATTTTTGTTCGACTTATGGCGTTAAAAGTATCCTAGACAAATTAAATGAAAAAGGGCGGAGCCACGCCCATTTTGAAATTTTCTTTTATTTTTGTATTTTGTTGCACCACATCATTACTGAAGTTGAATGTTGACATAATTTACTTATATACTGTAAAGATATTGAATTTTTTGTTAAATTTTTTTTTTAAAGTGGGCGTGGTCCTTCTCCGATTTTGCTAATTTTTATTAAGCGTACATATAGTAATAGGAGTAACGTTCCTGCCGAATTTCATCATGATATCTTCAACGACTGCCAAATTATAGCTTGCAAAATTTTAAATTACCTTCTTTTAAAAGTGGGCGGTGCCACGCCCATTGTCCAAGATTTTCCTAATTTTCTATTCTGCGTCATAAGTTCAACTCTTCTACCAAGTTACGTCGCTTTATCTGTCTTTTGTAATGAATTATCGCACTTTTTCGGTTTTTCGAAATTTTCGATATCGAAAAAGTGGGCGTGGTTATAGTCCGATATCGTTCATTTTAAATAGCGATCTGAGATGAGTGCTCAGGAACCTACGTACCAAATTTCATCAAGATACCTCAAAATTTACTCAAGTTATCGTGTTAACGGACGGACGGATGGACATGGCTCAATCAAATTTTTTTTCGATCCTGATTATTTTGATATATGGGAGTCTATATCTATCTCGATTCCTTTATATATGTACAACCAACCGTTATCCAATCAAACTTAATATACACTGTGAGCTCTGCTCAACTGAGTATAAAGAAGCTAAAAAAAGGCCAGAAATTTTTTGGTTAATTCATAAAATTTTTTTTATATTTTAGTTTACACATTTGTAAATAAAAACTTATAAAAATAACTTAAGCATAACTTCCTGTTTCAAAACATATCAGGCACATTTTCTGTGACAGGCACATTTTCTTTGACTAGCACATGGAATTACTTTAAATGATTGCATATGTGTATATACATAAAAAAAATATTACAAACTAATTATTTATATAAAATATTCCCCGTCTGAAGAATCAGAAGAGCTTAAGTCTGGGTATAAAGTTTGGCTATTTACCAATGATATGAGATCATCGGTAATTTCAAAAGATAAGCGTTTTAAAGAGCATCTTATATTAAGCAGCGCATTAAGCATTTTAATTTTTAGTTTGTTCCTTAATTTAGTTTTCAGAATTTTCATGCCACTAAAAACTCTTTCAACCTCCGCGTTACTGAGTGGTAATACTAAAAAACTAAATATGAATTCGACAAGTTCTAAAAAAGGAGGTTCGTTTAATGCATTTTTATGTTCTCGGACTTCCGACCAAAATTCCATGGCGGAGTGTACATTTTTCCATTGTATAGTTATAAGTTTTCGCCACTGCAGCTCTATTAATGCTATTTGACTTGAAGAATAACTATACTTCTCTTTTTCAAAGTAAGAAAATACATCTGGCTTTGAAATTTTCAACGAATTTTCAGCAGAAAAAGAATTAATCTTTTGTAGAGAATTCATATTATTAGGTATTAGATGTTCACAGGAACTATTGAAATTATTTTATTTTAGAAATTTTTAAAAATTCATTCGGAGTAAAAAAGGCTAGAAAAAAGTCACGAAGCTAAACACAAAATTTCGAAGCTAGAGGCAAAAAAAAGGCTAAATCTAGCCTCGAAAAGGCTAACCTGGCAACACTGGAGACCAGTAAGGAAAATAATTCTTACACGTGAATTTGCTGTAAATCGCAAAGAGTCAGCTCACATGCACCTCGGCAACGACGCCACTGTTGGTAGCCATAAATTCGAAATAGTAAAAGACTTCATTTATATCGGAAGCAGCATTAACACTAAGAACAACAGCAGCTCTGGAATCCTGCGAAGAATCACTCTTGCCCATAAATGCTACTTTGGACTAGAGAGGCAATTGAAAAGTCAAGTCCTCTCTCGGCAAACGAAAATCATGCTCTACAAGTCACTTGTCGTACCCTCTTGAATCAATTTGGTATTTTAGTCGCCTCTTATGATAGACGCACCTGCCGCGAGTATATCCTAAGCCCCCTAACCCGTCTTATGGATTGGGTGAAGATTTTTGAAAGTTAGAGGAATATATTGTACAGACTGAATAATTATGGCAAAATTACAACAGCGGAGAGAAAAGCAGGTAATGGTTGTTGAAAGCTTTGGAACGTCCAAATATGCGGAAGTAAGACTTTTGAGCCATAAACAGCCCAACATTTATATCTGAAACGCTGATTAGGCGAAATTGTTCCATATGAACTGGTCCAGAGGGGGATACATACCTTCAGAGTTAATAATATACGTTAGGTGTATTCCTGGACTTAGAGGATCCCTTCAGTTACGTTATTACGGATCGGCTCTGCATTTGAGAAACATCATCATTAATCTGAAAACGGGGTTCCGATAGGTGCTTTGTTGTACAGCTCGTGTTTTTTGATGTAAACAAGTACACCAATTCAACAGCGAGATGAAACCAAAATACGACTGACGATCATCGAAAAAATACTAATGAAATACGGGATTTCGCTAAGAGATTCGACAATTAAGAATACAAGAACAGATCAAAGATAACACGTGGAATATCCGAATTCAGCGAACGTGATTCGATTCGAGATCTTCAACAGGCGGCGTTCCTACGCAAGGAAGCTTCGGGTCTCCCGTCAGTATAATAACAAATTAGTGAAATATAGTACTAGTTCACAACGAGTTTTGAAGTAATATAGTGGTGCCACCGTATGATCGTCAATGATATTATCATATAAAAGTAGACAGTTAAGCGCATTGTTCAGATGCTCAACGGGAGCTAAGACAGTCGGAAAATAGTCTAGGTCTACGCTAGTGCTGACCTTATTTAATTTTCTGCAGCGTAACAAACATAGTTTTTTTTATTCTCCCACGCGTTTCGATACTTTTTATACATCTTCTTCAGGGAGTCCGATTTAAGTAACTTCCCATTAAGCTACAAAAGTGAAACTTCACATATAGGCTAAGACACCGAGACAATGCAACAAAAGTAGAAAAAACAAATAAGGAAGGCTAAGTTCGGGTGTAACCGAACATTACATACTCAGCTGAGAGCTTTGGAGACAAAATAAGGGAAAATCATCATGTAGGAAAATGAACCTAGGGTAACCCTGGAATGTGTTTTTTTGACACGGGTATCAAATGGAAGGTATTAAAGAGTATTATGAAAGGGAGTGAGCCTTAGTTCTATAGGTGGACGCCTTTTCGAGATATCGCCATAAAAGTGGACCAGGGGTGACTCTATAATGTGGTTGTACGGTGTTAGTATCAAATGAAAGATGGTAATGAGCATTTTAAAAGGCAGTGGGCCTAAGTTCTATAGGTGGACGCTTTTTCGAGATATCGCCATAAAAGTGGACCAGGGGTGACTCTATAAAGTGTTTGTACGATATGGGTATCAAATTAAAGTTGTTTAAAAGGGAGTGACCGTTAGTTGTATATGTGAAGGCGTTTTCGAGATATCGACCAAATGTGGACCAGAGTGACCCAGAACATCATCTGTCGGGTACCGCTAAGTTATTTATATATGTAATACCACGAACAGTATTCCTGCCAAGATTCCAAGGGCTTTTGATTTCGCCCTGCAGAACTTTTTCATTTTCTTCTACTTAATATGGAAGGTGTCACACCCATCTTACAAAGTTTTTTTCTAAACAACAATGTTTCATTCCTTTTTTCATATTTCATTTTCATTTTTCGTAATTTTCGATATCGAAAAAGTGGGCGTGGTCATAGTCGGATTTCGGCCATTTTTTATACCAAGATGAAGTGAGTTTAGGTAAGTACGTAAACTACGTTTAGTAAATATATATCGATTTTTGCTCAAGTTATCGTGTTAACGGCCGAGTGGAAGGACAGACGGTCGACTGTGTATAAAAACTTGGCGTGGCTTCAACCGATTTCGCCCACTTTCACAGAAAACAGTTATCGTCATAGAATGGCATTTGCCCCTACCAAATTCCACAAGGAGTGGTAAATTTTTGATCGACTTATGGCATTAAAAGTATTATAGACAAATTAAATGAAAAAGGCCGGAGCCACGCCCATTTTGAAATTTTATATTATTTTTGTATTTTGTTGCACCATATAATTACTGGAGTTGAATGTTGACATAATTTAATTATATACTGTAAAGTTATTAAATTTTTTGTTAAAATTTGACTTTAAAAAAAATTTTTTTAAGTAGGCGTGGTCGTCATCCGATTTTGCTAATTTTTATTTAGCACATATATAGGAATAGGAGTAACGTTCCTGCCAAATCTCACCATGATATCTTTAACGACTGCCAAATTACATCTTGCACAACTTTTAAATTACCTTCTTTTAAAAGTGGGCGGTGCCATGCCCATTATCCAAAATTTTACTAATTTTCTATTCTGCGTCATAAGGTCAACCCACCTATCAAGTTTCATCGCTTCGTCCGTCTTTGGTAATGAATTATCGCACTTTTTGTGTTTTTCGAAAATCTCGATATCGAAAAAGTGGGCGTGGTTATAGTCCGATTTCGTTCATTTTAAATAGCGACCTGAGATGAGTGCCCAGGAACTTACATACCAAATTTCATCAAGATACCTCAAAATTTACTCAAGTTATCGTGTTTACCGGGGGACGGACGGACGGACGGACATGGCTAAATTAATTTCTTTTTCGCCCAGATCATTTTGATATATAGAAGTCTATCCCGTTACGGATTACCGTTATGCGAACAAAATTAATATGCTCTGTGAGCTCTGTTCAGCTGAATATAAAAATCCCGTTAGGTTGTGCACGGTTAAATAATAAGATAAGAATTTGGAGCGCAATTAATTGACTATATATTGATAAGTTAACTCCTTTTCTACCAACTTTCGCTCCACTTTTAAATTTTTATTTCTCATAAATATTTTTACAATTTCTATGTCAAAATTTTAAAATCAAAGTTCAGCAAGAATATGTATTTATATAAGGACACTATTTTCGCTGATTTTTGTCCATGCTTACATTTTTTTATTTTCTTTGTATTGTAATATTGACTTCACCTGTCTGGTTTATTGCATCATGACCTAACCTGAACGAAATTTTCGCTGTCACTTATTCCTTCCGTATTAAGCTCTGCATTGATTTGAAATATACATAGATGACAGCGTTTTCCTCCTAATGCCAGTCAAATAGTATGCTAACATTTTGCTCAATTTCACTCTTTAAGTTTTTTTATAAATTTTCATATACAACTTTTAGTTATTACAAATGAAAACCTGATTTGCAACTACCAATTTTTGGCAAAACTTTTGACTATTTTTCATACTTTTTTACAACACTAAGGAAGAGTGATTATGTCCTACAAATAATCGACAACTCTGACAGCATCACATTCCAAATGTTTCCCAAATAGTTCTCTAATCGAATTCTAACCTAGTTCTGTAATCTAGTTTTCAATTAGAGATGCATTAGAGAACTAACGTTAGATACTGTGTATGAGGTGGGTTTTGTCGAAGGATGAGGGAGCACTCAGTCAATCCAGGGTCGATTAGAGGTCCCACAAACCCCCACTTAATAAGAACACAGTATTTATGTGCTAATGACGAATGCACATACAAACACGGCTTGGAGGATAGGGAGGGCAGCAGCTTTCCGTACCGTGCTGTGGGTTAAAGTCCCTCGCAGAATATCATCAACAACTTAAAAAAAAGTTGTTTCAATTGAAAAACACGTTCTTCTAAGCGGGTTTGCCCCTAAGTAGTGGTTTTGAACACAGCGAGTAGGAGAAACTAAAAAGAAGCACAACGCAAATTGGAAGCGAAGTTTAGGCTTAAATTTCCTTGGAGGTAAAACGCGCCAAGTATTTTTTGTAATAGTGGCACCGCTCTTTTTTGTAAAAGGCTCGATCAGTGCGACATCTAGCGATACCTATTTCCAAAGTAAAATCCTATTTTGGTAAAATATCGCCTCTTTAAAGGCCCTGGGAAACTTGCCAACGCCCAATCCGTAACCATATTTTCACTTAGTCATAGATAAGTATATATTGGTATCGCTTATTGGCACCTCAACCTAAAAATTTACATAACTTCATAAAATAGAAAATACGAAAAATTTCAAAACGAAAAATACAATCCCCAAAATATGAATAAATTCGCCCACGCAAAAATTTATAGATTTTGGATATGACGGAAAGCAAAAAACTTATTAGTTGGCTATGGTATCGTTATGACTAAGGCGTTATTCAATGACTTTAATAACCGATTAGATTTACTTCCGTAGAATTCGTTGGATCAGCTGTTTTACAAGAAGCTTGCCAGGACCTTAAAGTAGTCATTCCGCAATTTTGTTTTCATCTCATGATCTATTCATACACGAGGGAACTTTAAAGGTGTTATCAAAGCTTGGTCTCATAACCCAATTCATATACATGCGTCACACTTTCATTGCATACAATAAAAAATATTTATTTACTCATAATTTTACATATTCATTTAAAAAGGATCGAACTCTTGGACTTGTTAAATTTATAAATGTACACCAATTCCCTTTTTTTGTTTTTGCTATATCTGTTACCAAGGCACAAAGTTTTTCATTCCGAATGCCTCCTGCTCCAGAATCTCCAACACCCAAATCATTCTCACCACCTTTGGCATATATGAGTGTTTCTGCTAAAAATGCATCTTCTTGTATTATCACATTTCCATACCCACATTGTTGTATTTCCACGTGCTTGGTTTTGAGAAGAGTAGGAGGGGTCTCATCGTTTAGATCTAACGAACCCCATCCACTAATTTGCAACCATTCGCCCAGTTTTATTCTACAATCGCAAAGTTCTATTGGTTGTACTGCAGTATTCAGGTTAAAGGGACTATTCACTGTAATCAAAGCTATATCCATAACTTTTCTTTTTGGATCACATTCACGATCATAATCTATTTTCACCACATGACGTCGTTGCCCTTTTTCTGCGTTTATATTGGTTACACCAGCTACAACGCGGAGATTCATCTGAAGTTTATCTATTACGCAATGCGCTGCTGTAAGCACCCACGTAGGACCGATTAAGACACCAACACATACACAGCAGTTATTAGATAATATTGCTACAGTGTGTGGGGTGCTCTCTATATTTATATCTTGGCCATCTATGATACGAAATTGCGCATTCGTATAGATTAAACGGTAGCTAAGCAGGACAGAAAGAAGCGCGAAGCAATTTCTTAGATTCATTTTAATTTAAAACCTTTTCTGCCACTTTTAAAGTATGAAGTACACCGAGTGTAATTTTGTGGGTGATATTTATACCTAATTGAGTCGTGTAAATAAAAAATAAAATTTCAGGAATTTGAAATAACAAAAATACATCTAAACTTAAGTTGAAGCTACACAAGGTCAATCTTTTTATACCTAGTGTGCTTTGCACTCAGATTGTATTAACTTTGGTAACATAAAGGGCATAAACGAATCGAGATAAATATGGACTTCCATATATCAAAATGCTGAGGATGAAAAAAAGGATTTGATTTAACCATGTCCGTCCAACTGTCGGTGCACACGATAACTTGAGTAAATATTGAGAATAAAATATTGAAATTTGGTATATGGATTCCTTGGCGCTCATCTCCCATCGCTAATAAAACTGAGGGAAATCAGATGGTAACCATGCCCCCCACTCTTTACATATACATATATCATTTCGGAAAACACATAAAACCTGATTATTTAGTAAATAATTCATCTAGACATTTAAAATTTGATGTGTGAACTGATATTAAGACTCTTGATTTTTTTAATGGGCGTGGCACCGCCCATTTGTGATAAAATCAATTTTACAAATACTATTAATCATACATCAAAAACCGTTAATCCCACCAAAACAAAATTTGACTGAGAGGTTGCCTTTACTAAAAAATGCTTCGAAGAAAAATTAACGAAATCGGCGGATGGCCACGCCTATTTTTATATAATTTTTTTTTTTTACTTTTATATAAATTATATAAATTTAAAAGGGTCGTGGACGACTAAAATAAGATATATATGAGTATATAATATTCGGTTGCACCCAAACTTTGACTTCCTTACTTGTTTTTTGTTTGTTTTAATTAGCTGAACAAACAAATTTTGCTCTATCAAAATAACAAATTATGTATGTCTTTATTGGTATTCCTGCGAAATGAAATGACGCATTTTGCTAGACTTTTTCAAAATAAAATTTCTTTGCAATTGTTTGTTTATTTATATGTGGGCGAATCCAAAATAGTATATTCTTTCCCCCATTCCTGGAAAGAGAAACATAATTTCAAAGAAAGACGATGAGGAAATTTGGATGTTTTACTAATCATAATATATTTTATTTCTAATTGCTGTTTTTATGTACGGAGTCCAAATCTATAAATAAAGTTTTGGTTGTAAAGATGGAGATTCGAGCTATTATCGAGCTTTGGGCAATTTTGGTCGTAGTGCTTTTGTTTAGCTATGTTGTTGTTGCTGTTGTAGCAGCGCTTCGCCACACCTAATAGGTGCGACCGATCACAAATTGTCATCAATATCCTCTAACGGGAGTCCAAGGAAACTTGCTGTTTCAACAGGGGTGGACCATAATGAAAGGGGTGTTAGAGGCGTTGGTTCCACATTACAATTAAAGAGATGGTTGGTGTCATGTGGGGACACATTTCAAGCGGGGCATACATTTTGTATGTCGGGGTTGATTCTGGAGAGGTAAGAGTTTAGCCTGTTACAGTATCCAGAACGAAGTTGAGCTAGAGTGACTCGCGTTTCCCTGGGAAGTATGCGTTCCTCTTCCGCAAGTTTTGGATTCACCGGGCAATTCCTGGCATAAAGGTCCGACGCCGGTTTGTGGAGTTCACTGAAGACCTGCTTGTGTTTTTTTTGCTTCATACGGCTGAGTTCTCAGGTACCCAGGTTTCTGGGTATTCAACAGGAACTGTTTGGTTAGCATCTCATTTCTCTCCCTGATGGGGAGTATTCTCGCCTTATTGTGTAGATGGTGTTCTGGGGACATAAGAAGACAGCCCGTGGCGGTTCTGAGAGCAGTATTTTGGCAGACCTGTAGCTTCTTCCAGTAAGTAGTTTTTAGGCTTGGCGACCATATAGGAGACGCGTAGCATGCAATCGGCTGGCCAATTGCTTTGTATGTGGTAATGAGCGTTTCTTTGTCTTTTATCCAAGTACTGCCAGCAAGGGATTTGAGGTACAATTGCGGCTGCATGCTCACCAAAATGTAGGTCCTGATCAAACGTCACACCCAAGATTTTGGGGTGTAGGACAGCCGGTAGCGTAGTGCCATCGACGTCGATGTTCAAAATGGTCGAAATTTGGGACGTCCATGTTGCAAATAAGGTCGCGGAGGATTTAGTCGGGCCTGGACCTGTGGCCATTATTGTGCAGCCATCGGCATAGGAAACGATAGTAACTCCTTCTGGTGGCGAAGGTAGCTTAGATATGTAGAAATTAAACAAAAGTGGGGATAGGATACCACCTTTTGGCACCCCTTGTTTAATTATTCTTGGTTTTGATATTTTGTTTCTAATTTGCACCGATGCTTGCCGACTATCCAGATAATTTGCGGTCGGGGGAAAGGTTGGGGGAAGGGTAGACCCTTCCATGTCTTGCAGTAACGTGCCATGGTTTACCGTATCAAAAGCTTTTGATAGGTCTAGCGCAACGAGTACTGTTCTATGGTGGGGGTTTTAATTTAAACCGCAATTTATCTGGATGCTAATGGCGTTTAGCGCGGTGGTGGTGCTATGGAGTTTTCTGAAGCCATGCTGATGAGAGGCTAGCTGCAAATTTGCTTTGAAGTGGGGAGCAAAATGGCTTCAAGCGTCTTGGCTACTGGCGATAGGAGAGATATCGGGCGATATGACTCTCCTATGTTAGCTGGTTTCACAGGCTTTAGTAGCGGGACCACCTTGGCCATTTTCCATTTTTCGGGAATGACAAAGGTGGAAAGAGACAGGTTGAAGACATTTGCTAAATATTTTGTACCCTCTTTCCCTAGGCTTTTAAGCATCGGCATGGCTATGCCGTCTGGGCCCACTGCTTTGAATGGTTTAGCATGACCGATGGCATCCTCAACCGCTTTGGCGGTGATGGTATTGGTGACGCGCTGAATTTATGTTTATGTGCGTGTCTGTTGGCCCTCCGTCTATGTTTGTCAACCGTAGAATGCATTATATATTGTCGGCAGAAAGCGCTCGCGCATTTTTTCGCATGCGACAGCACTTTTCCGCCAAAGGCGATGGAAACTTTGTCATTGTACCTAGACGGATTCGATAGGGACTTTACGGTTGACCAAAGTTTACCTACACCGGCAGAGAGGCTACAACCGCTTAGGTGCTCCTCCCATTTCGCCCGCTTGTGTTCATCCACAAGCAATCTGATGCCTTGGTATATATCCCTTATTTGGGGTCGCCGGGATCGAGCTGTCTTATAAGGTCACGTTCTCTCGCTAAACTTGCGGCCTACGCCGGGAAGTGGGGCCGAATTTCAGGAATTCTACCGGCGGGAATGAAAGGAGCCGAGGCGGATTCAATGACCTTGCAGAAAGCACGGTCCCCTTGGCGGGCATCGGTCGGGATAGGGAGGACAGCAAAGCGGTTGTCTGTAAAGGATTTGAATCGTCTCACTTGCCTTTTTTAAAGTTTATGAAAGTGCGTTTTTCTGTGACGGCGATCCGCCAACATCTCACCTCTACTGTCCGCCCGCAAGTTTGAATGACATAGATCGTGATGGGCATTGAAATCGCCTAAGATAATGCGATTGTTGCCAGTGAGTAAGGCGCTGATATTAGGGCGGTATCCACTGGGGCAACAGGTGGCAGGAGGGATGTAGATGATGATGATTTCTAGGTTTGCATCGCCTGACCGGACAGATAAGCCTTGACGTTCTAAGACACTGTCCCTGCCGCCGATGTCGGGATCAAATACATGATATTGCACAGAGTGGTGTATGATAAACGCGAGGCCGCCTCCATTTCCGCTCTCGCGGTCTTTTCTGTGGACATTATACCCAGAACAGGTCTGCAGAGCAGATCTTGCTGTGAGTTTAGTCTCTTTAATCGCAGCATTGCGGATGTTGTGCCGCTTCTTGAAATCGACTATCTCCGTGATCTTCCCAATTAATCCATTACAGTTTCACTAAGAATTCTGAAGTGCATAGGGGGAGACGTCGTCACTCTGGGAGTAAGTGACGGGTGACTACGCCTGGGTTGTGGAAGGCTAGGACGCAACTGCTGTTGTGGCCCTGGGACTGAACGTCCTTGGGTAAGCATTGAGGTATCCGGTGTATTTGGGTATGCGGCCTGGCAACATGACGCAATGAAACCCGTCGTGGGATGCCGTCGCGGAGACCAGAACATCTAGGAAAGTGGCACCGTCCATCGCAGGAGCTGCACGCAAACATATATATTCTGTGCTGGCAAACGGTGCAAAGGGAAGTAGGGACTAAGAGTCTGTTTCCCTGATGCTGATGCTCGGAATTGCTCCCGACTCTACTACGGAGATTGTAGGTATGAGTGGGAGCAGCCGTGTGAGTTGGCTTATTGTGGCTTGCTGAGCAGCGGGGCTGCTGGAAGGTAGTGGGGGCGCTAAGGCGTAGACTACGGGACGCCCTAGGGCGTGAACAGCAAGGGGCCACACAAGATTTATAGAAGTTTCGTGGACGTCTGGTTTTGGGATCTAGCCCATAACTGCCTGTCCGATGCAACCATCTCTTACACGAGACACACTGACAAGAGCATGACCGTCCCAAAATGATTCTTTTCTGGCAGATGCAGCAAAACCATTTCTCAGGACCGGGGTCAGGAGACAGACCCGGATTGGGTTCGATACCTTCCCGGAGCATGAGAATATGGAGCAGTCCCGCAAGGAGCTGCTGAGAGGATGACAATTTGTGGGAGGACCGCAACAAATTAAATGTGGTTACACTGAAATGACAGTCCTTCGTCGGGAGAAATCTCGAGTCGCTCCGGTACATAGAACCGACTGCCTTGGGAAGCGCACACAAAGAAATATATTTGTACTATGGCAGTATTGTGAATATTTGCACTGCATTACCGGCAGTTGCTATTGTACGCTAGATGGCAGCGCACGCTGTAAGTTTTAATTGATTGACGGCAGTTGCTATTATACCCTAGGTGGCAGCGCAAACTGTAAGTTAATAGAACAGCTGATTTCTGTTGATATTTGATAAGAGACTTTTATATTGGTTGCGCAAGATGCGCATGGGTTAGGCTCGTAAAATATAACGTACTTTCTTTACATTGCTGCGCTGTTAAACCCAGATCTATAATTTTTCTTTTAATAAAATTTTGTCTAGACTTTTATTTAGCATTAACAAACTTTGTAAAACGAAGGTTTTATATATATTGATCCTGCCTTATTTTTTTCCTAGTAAGCAAACGTTGACTTGAAATTAAAAACGCTTTCAGATGTTTAATAGGTCTGTTTACTAACATTTTTCCGGAAAGTTCGGGTAACATTTTTTTTGTGTCTAAAATTTGTCAAGTTCATTACCTCTCTTCAATTAGTTGACGCATATATTGGCCTATAACTTTATTTTTGTTTAGCCAACGAACAAAACTTATATGTTGTCAGAAAGAAGGCATTTTGCGTTTTCAGCAGTGCATAAACTGTTAATTGATTCTTGGAGATGTTAGAGGAATCTTAAAAAATATGACGAAAATTTAAATTATTATATATCTTTTTTAATTTATATATACAAAGGATTATCGGAGGAAAATCTAAAATCAGTTCGATTTCAACAATATATGAATTTTAAATATTAATGTAGGTTTTGTTGGTGTATTCAATAATTTCATATGAGGACACAAAAGAAGCCAGTAAAAACTAGCTTAACTTTTTCTTGTGAATCTTATCGTATATATATGTATATATTTGTCGGCTAGAAATGGTTAAATGGGAATATCTTATCCAAATTTCAATGAATTTATTATGGTCGTGAGTTTTTGAACGCAAAATTATATATGGTCGCTTTAAAGTTTTGATTTATATTGTACTTTTGTTATATTTCTTCTTTAAAACTACTATTTAATGACCTAAAAATTGATGGAAGAATAAACAGAAGGATAGTTATATACCAGTATACTTCTCCGCTCATGAAAAGGGGGTTTTGGGCCCTTAGCCCGGACTTTGAGGGTGTATTAGAAATTCCAGGTATGCGGATTTGGTTTACTCTAATGGACCTAAAACTTGATTTCTCGCAAAGAATATATTTTCAATGTTCATTGAGAAAAAATTGTTGCGTCCGTAACCGCACTTAAGCTTATATCGAGCGTTTTGAAAAGATAAATCAGATTTCGAAAAATTACGGGTATTGGGTCTTTATTTCACCTTCTGTATCTCATTTAAGAAATTTAAAATCTCCCCTTAGCTACTTTAAGTGTTGCATACTTTCACAAGCATTAAAAAAATACTTCTATTTCTTGTCGCGTCTGCACCTCATCATATATGGTCATACCCACAATTGTTGCTTCAAATATTGTAAAATACGCTCAGTCCGCTGCTCATGTTCTGTTTTATGCAGGTTGAAATGCCTGCGAATGTCGTGTCCGTTACCAAGGACTTGCCCATATGTATTTGCAAAGTGTGTTATTAAGTTGACAGTAGTACAATGAATGTATTGTTAATGAAAAGTACAATGGGTGCACTTATTTACTTTTATCTTTCTTCAGACGTGTAAATAATAAATACTTCTAGACTTAAGTTAAAGCTACACAAAGTCAATTGAGTTATACTTAGCGTGCTTTGCACTTAGATTGCATTAACTTTGGTAACATAACGAATCGAGATAAATATGAACTTCCATATATAAAAATGCTGAGGATGAAAAAAAGAATTGATTTAGCCAAGTTAGTCCATCCGTCCGTCTATCTGTCGGTGCACACGATAACTTGAATAAATATTGAGATCAAAGTATTGGAATTTGGTATATGGGTTCTTTCGCGCTCATCGCTATTAAAAATGAAGGAAATCGGATGGTAACCACGCCCACTTTTTACATATATAATATTTTGGAAAGCACATAAAACCTGATTATTGGACTGATATTAAAGACTGTTCATTTTTTTAAATGGGCGTGGCACCGCCCACTTGTGATAAAATCAATTTTACAAATTTTATTAATCACAAATCATAAACCGTTAAACCTATCAGAACAAAATTCGACTGAGAGGTTGCCTTTACTATAAGGAATGCTTCGAAGAAAAATTTACGAAATCGGAAGGACTACGCCCATTTTTATATAAAAGATTTTTAAAAGGGTCGTGGACGAGTAAAATAACTATATCTTTGCAAAAAAGAGCTTTATATCAATGGTGTTTCATTTTCCAAGTGCAATCTATATATATAAAAATCAAATTCTGTGTGTGTTCCCTATGGAAACGTATTTCCCACACTGCAATCATCACAAGATTTTGGCTATTGGATCCTTCGATCATGGCGAAAGTTTTTCATATTTCAGAACTAAGAATTTTAAAGAATTTTTTTTTTTCAATTTCACGTGTGTCACTGGGTGGTGCGACAAATTTTGTATTTCAGCAAAAGTTACTCATACGCCATGTACTTAAGTGCAAAACTTTCGTTTGGTCATAGCAGTGAATTCACAAAATGTTAAAGCGATTGCACCCGCCACGTTAAACCACACTCCAATGAAAAGCAACAAAAAGGCTCGGATAAAAAGAAAACACTTTATTGATGACGACCATGGCAAACGTTTGAAGGACAATGAATTGAGGGCATGCACCTGGAACGTCCGCTCCCTGAATGGGATTGGTACAGATGCCCGGCTGGTTGATTTCCTCGTCAAAGCAAAATCTGACATCACCGCCATCCAAGAAATGTTTTGAACGAAGCAAGGAAGAAAGAAGATTAAAAATTGTGACACCTGTTGAAGTGGCCATACAAATAAGCGCAGTTTCGGCGTCGGATTCGTGGTGGAGTGAAACTTTGTCGCCAAGCATTGGCGTTCACGCCTGTGGACGATCGTCTCGCCGCTATTCGAATAAAAGCAAAATTTTTTAATGTATCATTCGTCTGCGCCCATGCGCCCACAGAAGTGAAAGACATTGAGGTGAAAGAACAATTAGAACGCACAACCGAGCGCTGCCGCCGCTATGATATAAAAGTTGTACTTGGCGACTTTAACGCCAGGGTGGGCAAAGAAGGTGTTTTTGGCTCAACAGTTGAAAACTTAACGCAACGAAACTTCTCCTAATGGACTGAGGCTGATTAACTTTGCCGGTGCTCGAAACATGGTCATATCCAGCACGAGGTTCATGCATAAAAAGATACATCAACCTACATGGCTATCCCCCGATCGAAATACTCGCAATCAGATCGATCACGTTGTGATAGACGGGCGGCATGCCTCCAGTGTTTTAGATGTGCGCACGATCCGAGGACCTCGTCGCAGCCGCCTGCGCGGCTGAAACCAAGGAACACAAGGAAAGCAAGACGACGAAAGGCTGCAATTGCAACACACTGCCAATGATTTCACAACTCGACTCTCACACCCGCTCTCTGGGAGCACAACTCAGTCTAAAGGAATGCAGGAGCAGTGGGAGCATATCTCCAAAGCACTTCGTACTGCCACTGAGAAAAAATTGCTTACCGGCGGCCACGGAAAAACAACTGCTACGATGAAGAATGCCGCATTGCAACCGAAAGAAAAGACGCTTCCCAAGGCAGTCGGTTCTATGTACCGGAGCGACTCGGGATTTTTCCCGACCAAGGACTGTCATTTCAGTGTGACCCCATCTAATTTGTTTCGTCCCTTCCACAAATTGTCAGACTCCCAGCAGCTCCTTGCAGCAGGACTGCTCCATATTCTCTTACTCCGGGAAGGCATCGAATCCAATCCGGGTCCGTCTCCTGACCCCGGTCCTGAGAAATGGTTTTGCTGCATCTGCCGGAAAAGAATCTTTTTAGGACGGTCATTCTCTGTTCAGTGTGTCTCGTGCAAGGGATGGTTGCATCGGACAGGTTGTTCTGGGCTTGATCCCAAAACCCGACGTCCACGTAACTTTTATAAATCTTTTGTGGCTCCTTGCTGTTCACGCCCAAGGGCGTCCCGTAGTCTACGCCTTAGCGCCCCCCACTACCTTCCAGCAGCCCCGCTGCTCAGCAAGCCACAATAAGTACCCGCTGCTGCTCGCGCCCCACGGCGCCAACAACTCAAACAGCTGATACCACTCATAACTACTACCTTCGTAGTAGAGTTGGTAGCAATGCTGAGCATCAACCCCTGCCCCCGTCTTCTCCCCCCCCCCCCCTCTTTTCCGGCAGCAATCGTGCAGGTCAGGGAAACAGACTCTTAGTCTCTACCTCCGTTTGTACCGTCTGCCAGCACAGAATATATAGGTTTGCGACATCCGCCCAATGCAGCTCCTGCCTTGGGTGGTGCCACTTTCCCAGATGTTCTGGTCTCCGCGACGGCAACCCCCCGACGGGTTTCATAGCGCCATGTTGCCAGGTCGCAAACCCAAATCATCTGGGTACCCCAATGCTTGCCCAAGGACGCCCAGTCCCAGGGCCACAACAGCAATTGCGTCCTGGCCTTCCACAACCCAGGCGTAGTCACCCGTCACTTACCCCCAGAGTGGCGACGACTCCCCTTATGCACTTCAGAATCCTGCAGTTAAACTCTAATGGACTAACTGGGAAGATTACGGAGATAGTCGATTTCATGAAGCGGCACAACATCCGCATTGCTGCGATTCAAGAGACTAAACTCACAGCAAGATCTGCATTGCAGACCTGCTCTGGGTATAACGTCCACAGGAAATACCGCGAGAGCGGAAATGGAGGCGGTCTCGCGTTTATCATACACCACTCTGTGCAATACTATATATTTGATCCTGGCACCGACCGCAGGGACAATGTCTTAGAACGTCAAGGCCTATCTGTCCGGTCAGGCGATGCAAACCTAGAAATCATCACCATCTACATCCCTCCTGCCGCCTGTTGCCCCAGTGGATACCACCATAATATCAGGGCCTTACTCACTGGCAACAATCACATTATCTTAGGTGATTTCAATGCCCATCATGATCTATGGCATTCAAACTTGCGGGCGGACAGTAGGGGTGAGATGTTGGCGGATCAAATAGAAGAAACGACGTTCTGCACAATAAACGGAGACGCCCCCACACGTATGGTAGGAAGCTGTCACAGCTCGCCAGATATCTCAATCGTGAGCGCAGAACTCGTAAACTGCGTCAACTGGCAGCCGATGGTAACATTGGCATCCGACCACCTGCCCATTCTTATTTCGCTTGAGCGTACCGCCGACTTCATCGTCACTGAAAAACGCACTTTCATAAACTTCAAAAAAGGAAAGTGGGAAGAATATAAATCCTTTACAGACAGCCGCTTTGCTGCCCTCCCTATCCCGACTGATGCCCGCCAAGGGAAGCGTGCCTTCCGTAAGGTCATTAAATCCGCCTCGGCACATTTCATTCCCGCCGGGAGAATTCCCGAAATCCGGCCCCACTTCCCGACGGAGGCCGCAAACTTAGCGAGAGAACGTGACCTTATAAGACAGCTTGATCCAGGCGACCCTCAAATAAGGGATATAAACCAACCCATCAGATTGCTTGTGGATGAACACAAGCGGACGAAATGGGAGGAGCACCTAAGAGGTTGTAACCTACCGGTGTGGGTAAACTTTGGTCTACCGTAAAGTCCCTATCGAATCCGACTAAGCACAAAGACAAAGTTTCCATCGCCTTTGGCGACAAAGTGCTTTCGGACGCGAAAAAATGTACGAGCGCTTTCTGCCGACAATATATAATGCATCCTACGGTCGACAAAGATAGACGGAGAGCCAATAGACACGCACATAAACACAAATTCAGCGCGTCACCAATCACCATCACCGCTAAAGAGGTTGAGGACGCCATTGGTCATGCTAAACCATCCAAAGCAGTGGGCCCGATGCTTAAAAGCCTAGGGAAAGAGGGTTTCAAATATTTAGCGCATGTCTTCAATCTGTCTCTTTCCACCTTTGTCATACCTGAGAAATGGAAAATGGCCAAGGTGGTCCCGCTACCAAAGCCTGGGAAACCAGCTAACATAGGTGAGTCGTATCGTCCGATATCTCTCCTATCGCCAGTGGCAAAGACGCTTGAAGCCATTTTGCTCCCTTATTTCCAAGCAAATTTGCAGCTAGCCCCTCATCAGAATGGCTTCAGAAAACTCCATAGCACTACCACCGCGCTAAATGCCATTAGCACCCAGATAAAATGCGGTTTAAATCAATACCCCCATCATAGAACAGTACTCGTAGCGCTAGACCTATCAAAAGCTTTCGATACGGTCAACCGGCTCGTTACTGCAGGACCTGGAAGGGTCTACCCTTCCCCCATGTCTTAAAAGGTGGACCGCAAATTATCTGGGTGGTCGGCAGGCATCGGTGCAATTTAAAAACGAAGCATCAAAACCAAGGAGAATTAAACAAGGGGTGCCACAGGGTGGTGTCCTATCCCCACTTTTGTATATCTAAGCTACCTTCACCACCGGAAGGAGTCACAATCGTTTCCTATGCCGATGATGGCCACAGGCCCAGGCCCAAAGATAGATGCGCTATGCAATAAAATAAACGGCTATCTCCCTGATCTCTCCAGTTTTTTCGCCTCGCGAAACCTGGCATTATCACCGACTAAATTTTCCGCGACCTTATTTACAACATGAACGCCCCAAATGTCGACCATTTTGAACATCCACGTCGATGGCACTACGCTACCGACTGTCCTACACCCCAAAATCTTGGGTGTGACGTTTGATCAGGGTCTAAATTTTGGTGAGCACGCAGCCGCAATTGTTCCAAGAATTCAGAGCCGTAACAAAATCCTCAAATCCCTCGCTGGCAGTACTTGCGGAAAAGATAAAGAAACGCTCATGACTACATACAAAGCAATTAGCCAGCCGATTACGTGCTACGCGTCACCCATATCGTCGCCAAGCCTAAAAATCACCCACTGGAAGAAACTACAGGCCTGCCAAAATACTGCTCTCAGAATCGCCACGGGCTGCCTTCTTATGTCCCCAGAACACCATCTGCATAATGAGGCGAGAATACTCCCCATCAGGGAGAGAAATGAGATGCTGACCAAACAGTTCCTGTTGAATACCCAGAAACCTGGGCATCCCAACAGACATCTGATTGATGAACCAGCACCGCCTAGGGGCTTAAGGAGTCATATCCGTAAGCATTTTGAAGAAATACGGCACCTGAGAACCCAGCCGTATGAAGTGAAAAAACACAAGCAGGTCCTTGGTGAACTCCATAAACAGGCGTCGGACTTTTATGCCGGGAATTGCCCGGTGAATCCAGTGCTTAACGAAAATTATCCAAAACTTGCGGAAGAGGAACGCATACTCCCCAGGGAAACACGTGTCACTCTTGCTCAACTTCGTTCTGGATACTGTAACAGGTTAACCCCGACATACAAAATGTATGCCCCGCTTGCAACGTGTCCCCACATGACACCAACCATCTCTTCAATTGTAATGTGGAACCAACGCCTCTAACACCCCTTTCCTTATGGTCCACCCCTGTTAAAACGGCAAGTTTCCTTGGACTCCCATTAGAGGATATTGATGAAGATTTGTGATCGGTCGCGGCAATTAGGTGGGGCGAGCATTGCTACAACAACAACAACAACAACGCTGCCTACAGCGAGGGAAACACTATCGCGAGTTAAAAAATGAAGCTAGACGCCTTTACAGGAAGACAAAAGCAGAGGCAGAAAGGCGTACGTGCGAGGAGCTCGAGCTGCTAGCCACCAGGAATAACGCCCGAAAATTTTACCAAAAAATTCGGCGACAGACAGAAGGTTTTAAGACCGGGCAAACTCCTGTAAGAACGAAAACGGCGACCTTGTAACTGATGTACAAAGAGTACTTAGATTATGGAGGAAACACTTCTCTGCTCTCCTAAATGGAGACAGCGATTTACCGCACAGGGATGACGAACCCGATCCCGCAGTCGATGATGGAATAAATGTCCCCCCACCCGATTTTGATGAAGCCAGATTGAAAAACAAAAAGGCCGCGGGCGCTCGCGGATTGCCTGCGGAGCTATTCAAATACGGTGGCGAGGAGATGGTAAGGCGCATGCATCTGCTTCTTCGCATAATATGGGCGGACGAGTGCATACTCGACGATTGGAATCTAAGTCTTCTTTGCCCAGTCCACAAGAATGGGATACTGCAAACTGCACCAACTATAGCGGAACCTGCCTTCTTAATATCGCATATATGGTCCTGTCAAGTGTATTGTACGAAAGATTGAAGCCCACCGTGAATCGGCTGATTGGACCTTATCAGTGTGGTTTCAGACCTGGTAAATCTACCGTCGACCAGATTTTCACTGTGCGCCAAATTTTGGAGAAAAACCGCGAAAAAAGCTGCCTATATGCCGCTATGTCTGAATTTGGTTTCCCCGCAGAATTTATACCGCTGTGAAAAATGACGTTGAGTAACACCATCAGGTCAGTCAGAATTGGGGGAACCTCTCCGCGCTTTTCGAAACTAAAGGAGGTTTCAGATAGGGTGATCCCCTATCGTGCGGTTGCTTTAATTTGAAGCTGGAGAAAATTATACTAGCTGCAGAACTTAGCCGCTCTCGAACAATATTCTATAAAAGCGTGCAGTTACTGGCATATGCTGATGACATTGATATCATCGGCCTAACCACCCGCGCCGTTAGTTCTGCTTACTCCAAAATGGAAAACTAAACGGTAAAGATGGGTTTGATGGCGAGGACAAAACAAAGTACCCTGTCATCGAGTCAAAAGTCAGCGCATAGCGCCTTGGCAACCACGCTACTTTTGGCAGCCATAATTTCGAAATAGTAAAAGACTTCGTTTATTTGGCAACCAGCATCAACACTAGCAACAACATCAGCTCTGAAATCCAGTGAAGAATCACTACTTTGGACTAGGTAGGCAATTAAAAAATAAAGTTCTCTCTCGGCAAACGAAAATCATACTCTACAAGTCACTTATCGTTCCCGTCTTGCTATATGGCGCAGAAGCAAGGACCATGACAACATCGGATGAAGCGGCTCTGGGAGTGTTCGAGAGAAGAGTTCTTCGAAAGATTTATGGACCTCTACGCGTTGGAGATGGTGAGTATCGAAGAAGATTTAACAATGAGCTGTACGAGCTATACATAATCCAGCGAACTAAAACGCAGCGGCTGCGCTGGCCATGCCATGTTATGCGAAGAAGGATGACCCTCCGACCAAGAAAGGGTTTCTATCGCAACCCGCCTATGGAAGCAGAGGTAGAGAGCGGCCTCCACTTCGCTGCAAGGACCAGGGGGAAAACGATTAAACTCCCTTGGTGTGACCAATTGGCGCCGGTTGGCAGAGAGAAGAAGTGACTGGCGCGCCTTGCTGTGCGGCCATAACCGTTTAAACGGTTAAGCGCCAATTAATTAAATAAGTAATATGAGATGATAGACAAAAATTGTGCAGCTAAAATATTTTGGTTTAGTTATGAGATTTTGAGTATGAATTGTGTGTGACAAAATAAAATTTGAAAAATAAAGCAAAGAATGGTAAATTAGAGGAATGAGGGATTTAAAAAAAAGAAGGAGAGAGGTAGAGGGTGTACAAAAAGAAGAAGGAGAGATAAGGAAATTATAAAGGGTAAGAATGATAAAAATTGGGAGATACATTTTGAGGAAGATCAATAAAATCGTATATACTGATTGCTTGACTTTGGGAAACGGGAAGGAATGCGTTAAAATACAGCTTCTTATTTAGATTAGTATCTGCCCAACCCGAGCAACGCCGGGTACGCTGCTAGTTGTAACAATAAAAAGGAAACATTTTTAATTTTTGAAAATGGGCGTAGCACCGCACTTTTTATGACAGCACAATTTTCTGTTTCGGGAGCCATAACTCGAAGAAAAATTAAATGATCGTAATAATATTGGGTACACAGAACACATGTTTTCCTTATAGCAGGAAATTTGTCTAGGATAAATGGACGAGATCGGTTAAAAACCACACCCAATTTTATATAAAAGATATTTAAAAGGGTCGTAGACTAGACCAATAAGCTATATCTCAGGCAAAAATAGTTTTGTAGCAATGATATTTCACTTATCAAGTTTTATTGTAAGAGGAAATTAGGATATATTTTTTTCAATGGCCGATGCTACGCCCCCATTCCGATCAAGCATTAAAAAACATTTCTAGAGCCAAAAAAAAAAAACAAAACAAAAAGTGCCTCCTAACAAAATTCGAAAAAGTAATTTATCTGAAACGAACTGTACAATTCAAACTCACGCTGAGTATATAATATTCGGTTACACCCAAACTTAGACCCCCTTATTTGTAATACCCACCTGTACTTGTACACGGGGTATTATAACTTTGATTGGATAACGGTTGGTTGTACAGGTATAAAGGAATCGAGATAGATATAGACCTCCGTATATCAAAATCATCAGTATCGAAAAAAAATTTGATTGAGCCATGTCCGTCCGTCCGTCCGTCCGTCAACACGATAACTTCAGTAAATATTGAGATGTCTTCACCAAATTTGGTACACGAGCTTATCTGGACCCAGAATAGATTGGTATTGAAAATTAGCGAAATGGGATGATAACCACGCCCACTTTTTATATATATAACATTTTGGAAAACACAAAAACCCTGATAATTTAGTAAATAATACACCTAGAATGTTGAATTTGACACGTGGACTGATATTGATAAAAATTTGGAAAATGCGTGGCACCGCCCACTTGTGATAAAATTAATTTTAGACATATTATTAATCATAAATCAAAAATCGTTAAACCGATCATAACAAAATTTGGCAGAGAGGTGGGGGATTCCCCCCGGTCCCAGGGTTTCTCAGGGGGCCTGCGATTTAGAGGTACTAAGACTTTTTTTTTAATTCAGGAGGGTGTTTGGTTGTTCCATGCGCAAATTTAGCCGAATTTCAAAAGCAACGAATATTGATAATGATTTTTTGCCTGGGTCTGAGGAGACAACAAAAACATCAAACAAAAATGTGTTTCTCAGGGGGCCCGCGATTTAGAGGTACTAAGACATTTTTTTTTTTTTAATTCAGGAGTCTTTAGTTTTCCATGTGGAATAATTCGTTGACGTTATCAAAAGTGTCCTGTTATTTTTCCACGTGATTGTCATGACAAGGCATTTCCTACCTCGTTGTTAAACAGAATCCTGCCAAATGGAGAGTAAGTGGAGCGTGACTGGTTAGTGTGGAGTGCCAGTAGCAAAGCTTTTTATTTCCTACCATGTCGTCTATTAAGCACCAACACTTTAAATCGACCTAAAATTTGTTCTGCGGATATTCGAAATTCCAGGTATGGAAGAAGATATACGACAAACTGACATCACACGAGAATACTCAAGATCACACTAAATGTTAAATTCAATGGCGATCTTTACAAAATCTAAATCAAAACGAGGCTACAATTGATACACTTATCAATGACCAGCTAATCACTGAAACTCGAAAGTGGAAAGAAATTTTATATAGAATTTGGGCACTATTGTATTTTTGAGTGAAAGAGGCCTAGCTTTCAAAGGCGAAAGTACATATCTTAGTGAACGATGGACATTTTTTGGGCATCTAAGATCTCATAAGCCAATATGATCCGATACTTAGAGATCATTTGGAGAAAGTTAGGACTTCACAACGGCAGCAAAAACGTTTACAAGTTCGCTATCCTTCCCCAGACATTCAGAACGAGTTTATAGAAATTTATGCAAAGCACGTGAGGGAAACTATCTGAGATCAAGGCAAGAAAGCCAAGTATTTTGCTATTATCGTTGATGCTATGCCTGATGCTAGTCACGTTAAATACGTTCATTTTGCGCTAACTCCTTTTCAATTCGAAAGCAACAAATTTTACAAATCAAGAACGGTTTTTGGCTTTTGTGAATTGTAACCAATCAAAAATCGCTGATCTAATTTGCCATACTTGATTGAAGATTGTCGTGCACAAGGGTACGATAACGGCGCCAAAATGAAAGGAGCTTACAACGGAGCACTCCATCACATTCTCGACAAAAACTCGAATGCTGATTACTCGCCTTGTGCACCCCACAGTCTGAATTTATGCGGTGTTGTTGCTGCAGAATGTTGTACGGCTGCAATTACTTTCTTCGGAGTTGTACAAAAATATTTTACTATTTTCAGCAGCACTCCACAACGATGGGACATCCTCAAAAAAATTTGCCGAGCTCTCTTCATAAGTCTTTCAGCCAAAAGCCAAATTTGACTGCCCAAGCATACGGAGATGTTAACGGCATTCTCAAGTACATCAACAAGTTTGAATGTGTCTTGCCTGTCCTCAATTTGGTTCAAAATATTGACTACCATTAATGAATGAAACGTGTTCCTCCAAGCTAGAGACGCCACCATAGATGTTATGGTCCGACATCTACATATATGCCTTATTAGCTGATTTGAAGTTGACCAGGAACCAATGGGAAACAATTTTCAACGAATGCAAAACAGTTGCTATTCAATTGAACATCTCGCCCGTAAATTGTTTACTCCCGGGCCCGGATTTTCTCTCTACGGCCCTGTGTATATGTATTATTGCTCAGCCTTGTAATACTATTAAGCACACAAAACAAAAAACAACAACAGCATTCCAAGTGTACACCTGGGTATGTAATGTTCGGTTTCACCCGCACTTAGACTTCCTTACTTGTTATACTCAGTTGAGCAGAGCTCACAGAGTATATTAACTTTGATTGGATAACGGTTGGTTGTACAGGTATAAAGGAATCGAGATAGATATAGACTTCCATATATCAAAATCATCAGGATCGAAAAAAAATTTGATTGAGCCATGTCCGTCCGTCCGTTAACACGATAACTTGAGTAAATTTTGAGGTATCTTGATGAAATTTGGTATGTAGGCACTCATCTCAGATCGCCATTTAAAATGATCGATATCGGACTATAATCACGCCCACTTTTTCTATATCGAAAATTTCGAAAAACCGAAAAAGTGCGATAATTCATTACCAAAGACGGCTAAAGCGATGAAACTTGGTATGTGAGTTGAACTTATGATGCAGAATAGAAAATGAGTAAAATCGTGGGCAATGGGCGTGGCACCGCCCACTTTTAAAAGAAGGTAATTTAAAAGCAATTGCAAGCTGTAATTTGGCAGTCGTTGAAGATATCATGATGAAATTTGGCAGGAACGTTACTCTTATTACTATATGTATGCTTAATAAAAATTAGCAAAATCGGAGAACGACCACGACCACTTTAAAAAAAAAAAATTTTAAAGTAAAATTTTAACAAAAAATTTAATATCTTTACAGTATATAAGTAAATTATGTCAACATTCAACTCCATTAATGATATGGTGCAACAAAATACAAAAATAAAAGAAAATTTCAAAATGGGCGTGGCTCCACCCTTTTTAATTTAATTCGTCTAGAATACTTTTAATGCCATAAGTCGAACAAAAATTTACCAATCCTTGTGAAATTTGGTATGGGCATAGATTCTGTGACAATAACTGTTTTCTGTGAAAATGGGCGAAATCGGTTGAAGGCATGCCCAGTTTTTATACACAGTTGACCGCCTGTCCTTCCGCTTGGCCGTTAACATGATAACCTGAGCAAAAATCGATATATCTTTACTAAACTTAGTTCACATACTTATCTCAACTCACTTTATCTTGGTATAAAAAATGGCCGAAATCGGACTATGACCACGCCCACTTTTTCGATATCGAAAATTACGAAAAATGAAAAAAATGCCATAATTCTATACCAAATATGAAAAAATGGATTAAACATGGTAATTGGATTGGTTTATTGACGCAAAATATAACTTTAGAAAAAAACTTTGTAAAATGAGTGTGAAACCTACCATATTAAGTAGAAGAAAATGAAAAAGTTCTGCAGGGCGAAATAAAAAACCCTTGAAATCTTGGCAGGAATACTGTTCGTGGTATTACATATATAAATAAATTAGCGGTACCCGACAGATGATGTTCTGGGTCACCCTGATCCAAATTTTGGTCGATATCTCGAAAACGCCTTCATATATACAACTAAGGGTTACTCCCTTTTAAAACCCTCTTCAATACATTTAATTCGATACCCATATTGTACAAACGCATTCTAGAGTCACCCCTGGTCCACCTTTATGGATATATCTCGAAAAGGCCCACTCCCTTTTAAAAAGACTCACTAACACCTTTCATTTGATACCCATATTGTACAAACAAATTCTAGACTCACCCCTGGTCCACCTTTATAGCGATATCTCGAAAAGGCATCCACCTATAGAACCAAGGCCCACTCCCTTTTAAAATACTCATCAACACCTTTCGTTCGATACCCGTATTGTACAAACGCATTCTAGAGTCACCCCTGGTCAATCTTTATGGTGATATCTCAAAAAGGCGTCCACCTATAGAACTAAGGCCCGCTCCCTTTTAAAATACTCATTAACCCCTTTCGTTTGATACCCATATTGTACAAACGCATTCTAGAGTCACACCTGGTCCACCTTTATGGCGATATCTCGAAAAGGCGTCCACCTATAGAAATAAAGCCCACTCCCTTTTAAAATACTCATTAACCCCTTTCGTTTGATACCCATATTGTACAAACAAATTCTAGAGTCACCCCTGGCCCACCTTTATGGCTATATCTCGAAAAGGCGATCAGCTATAGAACTAAGGCCCAGTCCCTTTTAAAAAGACTCACTAACACCTTTCATTTGATACCCATATTGTACAAACAAATTCTAGACTCACCCCTGGTCCACCTTTATAGCGATATCTCGAAAAGGCATCCACCTATAGAACTAAGGCCCACTCCCTTTTAAAATACTCATTAACACCTTTCGTTCGATACCCGTATTGTACAAACGCATTCTAGAGTCACCCCTGGTCCATCTTTATGGTGATATCTCAAAAAGGCGTCCACCTATAGAACTAAGGCCCACTCCCTTTTAAAATACTCATTAACACCTTTCGTTCGATACCCGTATTGTACAAACGCATTCTAGAGTCACCCCTGGTCCACCTTTATGACGATATCTCGAAAAGGCGACCTCCTATACAACTACTACCACTCCCTTTTAGAACCCTCATTAACACCTCCAATTTGATACCCATATCGTACAAACACATCCTATAGTCACCCCTGGTCCACCTTAATGACGATATCTCGAAAAGGCAACCTCCTATACAACTACTACCACTCCCTTTTAGAACCCTCATTAACACCTTTAATTTGATACCCATATCGTACAAACGCATTCTAGAGTCACCCCTGTTCCATCTTTATGGCCCACCTTTAAGGTGATATCTCAAAAAGGCGTCCACCTATAGAACTAAGGCCCACTCCCTTTTAAAATACTCATTAACACCTTTCGTTTGATACCCATATTGTACAAACGCATCCTATAGTCACCCCTGGTCCACCTTAATGACGATATCTCGAAAAGGCAACCTCCTATACAACTACTACCACTCCCTTTTAGAACCCTCATTAACACCTTTAATTTGATACCCATATCGTACAAACGCATTCTAGAGTCACCCCTGTTCCATCTTTATGGTTATATCTCAAAAAGGCGTCCACCTATAGAACTAAGGCCCACTCCCTTTTAAAATACTCATTAACCCCTTTCGTTTGATACCCATATTGTACAAACGCATTCTAGAGTCACACCTGGTCCACCTTTATGGCGATATCTCGAAAAGGCGTCCACCTATAAAAATAAAGCCCACTCCCTTTTAAAATACTCATTAACCCCTTTCGATTGATACCCATATCGTACAAACAAATTCTAGGGTCAGCCCTGGTCCACCTTTATGGCGATATCTCGAAACGGCGTCCGCCTATGGAACTAAGAATCACTCCCTTTTAAAATACTCATTAACACCTTTCATTTGATACCCATATCGTACAAACAAATTCTATAGTCAGCCCTGGTCCACCTTTATGGCGATAGCCCTAAATGGGGTCCAGCTATAGAACTATGGCTCACTCCCTCATAAAATACTCTTTAAAACCTTTCATTTGATAAACATGTCATAAAAACACATTCCAGGGTTGCCCTCGGTTCATTTGCCTACATGGTTATTTTCCCTTATGTTTTCACCATAGCTTTCAACTGAGTATGTAATGTTCGGTTACACCCGAACTTAACCTTCCTTACTTGTTTTTTGTTTGTTTTAATTAGCTGAACAAACAAATTTTGCTCTATCAAAATAACAAATTATGTATGTCTTTATTGGTATTCCAGCGAAATGAAATGACGCATTTTGCTAGACTTTTTAAAAACAAAATTTCTTTGGAATTATTTGTTTATTTATATGTGGGCGAATCCTAAATAAGGTCCATCACGAACCGAAAATCAAAAGTGGTCAGAACGAATTTCTATCTCTTGGGATTAACGGTCAAATATGTGTATGATGTGTAAAGCAAATAGTATATTCTTTCCCCTTTTCCTGGACAGAGAAACTTAATTTCAAAGAAAGGCGATGAGGTTTTGCAAATTTGGATGTTTTCTAATCATCACATATTTTATTTCTGATTGCTGTTTTTTTTTTATAAATTAATCCTGCCCTTAGCCTTATTACTTTCCTAGTAAGCAAACGTTGACTTGAAATTAAAAAAGCTTACAGATGTTTAATAGGTCTGTTTTCTAAAATATTTCCGGAAAGTTCGGGTAACATTCTTTTTTTTTGTGAAATTTGTCAAGTTCATTACCTCTCTTCCATTAGTTGATCCATATATTGGCCTATAACTTTATTATTTTTGTTTAGCCAACGAACAAAACTTATATCAAAACTTATTTCAGAAAGAGGGCATTTTGCGCTTTCAGCAGTGCATAAGCTGTTAATTGATTCTTGGAGATGTTAGAGAAATCTTACAAAATATGACGAAAATTTAAATTGTTATAGATATCTCTTTTTTAATTTATATATACAAAGGATTATCGGAGGAAAATCTAAAATCAGTTCACTAAAATCTGTTCATCTTTCACCACCACTTACACGTCACCACGAAGGTGTTAGAAGAGGACCAACAGCCAAATAGTGCTGCGATTCGCACAGAGGAACACTCGGCACAGCATTTACGAGAGGCTGAAGGGGCCCCGAATACTCTAAACCAAAGAGCAAAGCGAAGACGACGACATCACGACGAAGGTTCTTGACGGGGACAAACAGCCCAATGGTGCTGCGAGTCTTACAGATAAGCCTCCAACACAGTAATATGGCGTCGATAGAACTCCTCCTAACCCTTGAGAAGGGTTCGCTTGACGTGGCGCTGATCCAGGAACCGTGGCTCTCATCGGGAGGAAAGGTTTCTGGACTTAGCGCGTGCGAATTTGGCGTTTACTACGCGCAAACGAAAGGACGGGTGCGAGCTGTAGTAATGGTAAGGAAACAGCTGCATTCATATATGCTGCCTAATTACACTACTGAGGACCTCGTGCGGAGGTTCCACCGGTGGAGTGCAAGAGGCTAGTACATGAAGAAGGCACAAAGAGCGGTTGGTCATAGGCGCGGATGCAAATGCGCACCACAATGCGTGGGGAGGAGCAGATACGAACGAGAGAGGCGAATCTATTTTGTTACATCCTGCAACCCAATTTGCAGATATCTATCAGGGGAAATATTCCTACATACATTGGTCCAACATCCACCAATGTTCTGGATATTACATTAAGCTCCGAACGTGATATACCATCCTTCTCCTACCATGCGTATATCAGCTTCAGCATCCCCCTAAAGAGGGTAGGGAAGGTAAGAACCTTTAAAAACCCTTGGTCAACGAACTGGACTAAATTCCAGAAACAGGTAGAAACAAAACTGGGACAGCCCAAAGAGGTTACCAATGTGGAGGAACTGGAGGAGTTTAATGAATTCCTAACAAGGACGCTTATGACTGCGTATAACCGCTTCCCAAGGCAGTCGGTTCTATGTACCGGAGCGACTCGGGATTTTTCTCGACCAAGGACTGTCATCTCAGTGTAACCCCATTTAATTTGTTTCGTCCCTCCCACAAAT